>NC_080741.1:33897332-34200363 GCF_020826845.1 Diceros bicornis minor
TAACACTTATTATCATAGTTTTTTCATAACACTATTATCTTAATTAGTTTAGAATTCTATAAAATGAATTGTATCTTTTAGTTGTAAGAAAAATAGTAAATCAAATGTCACTTTGCTTAATGTCCTATTCTTATCTATTAATTTTGTCAGTGATAATGTTATTTTTAATCCATTGCTTGCATTCATTGATTTTTTAGAGAACACAGGCCAGCCTTGTGCTATGTCCTGTCACATATTGTCTCGTTTAATTTCCCCACCCTTCTGCTCCTGTACCGCTTTCTTAGTTAGCTTTCACATGTCCCTCAAGCCGCAATTCAAGTGTCAGTTCTTCAGGGAAACCTTAATGACACCCTAGTCTAGGTCATGCTGTTCTTTTTATATATTCTCACAGAAGCTTGTTCAGCTCATAGAATCTAATTTCACAATTTGTAATTTAAATTTTATATGAGAAACAATCGGTTACTGTCCCTTTCCCACTGTAGAGTATAAAATTCATATGTGCAAAGACCATAACGCTTCCTGCCACCATTGTATAATTTCTGAACCAAGCGCAGTGTCTGTCCAGCAGGCAACAGGTAATACTAAATATTTGTTAAGTGAAAGAACTTGATGTGGTGTTTACTATTGTCCCAGTTTTACAGTTGAAGAAAGTAAAGCTCAAAGAGTTTAACTTAACCAAAGTCATACAACCAACTGGATGTCAGGATCTCATCTCATGTGTGACTCCAAAACCATCGCTGTATTAGAGTTCTTTTAATTGAGTAAGACAAAGTACTGCAAAGTTTATCTTTCTCTTTATAGCAAAACTGAACTTTGCTAAATATTTACCATTTCTCTGTCCACTCTTTTAGAGCAGTGATTCTCAACCAGAGGCCATTTTTCCCCCACAAGGACCATTTGGCAATGTCTGAAGACATTTTTAGTTGTCACAACTTGGGGGGAGGGGTGCTACTGGCATCTCCTGGCATCCTATGATGCATGAAAGAGCCTCTCCCCTCCATGTTGGCCAATTCAGCTACTTACTTTCCTTCCTTTCTTCTTTCCTTCATTGATTCACTCTACATATATGCACAGAGTGCCTAGTATGTGAAGAACCAATGATGAACAAAACACATTGCCAGATGAAAGTAAACTTACAGTCTATAAGGAGGTACAGATAAGTAAATAGTTAATTATTATATATGGTAAACAGTTATCTATAAGTATGCATACAGGGGCACATAGGGAAGACAGTGTATTTCATCTGAGATGCTCAGGAATGCTTTCCTGGAGAAAGTGTCATCTAAACTAACATCTGAAGCGTGTCTTAGAGCAGTAGTTCTTTACTGCAATTTCTAGAAATATTTTTGGTTGTCACAATTGTGGCAGGAGTTGCTACTGGCATCTAGTAGGTAGGTATAGGCCAGGGATACTGCTAAACATCCTGTAATGTGTGGAACAGACCCCCCTAAACACACACAGATACACATGATAAGGAATTATTTGGTCCAAAATATCAATAATGTTGAGATTGAGAAACCCTATTTTAGAATGATAATACCAGATCATTGTGATGTCTCCACCACATTTTTAAAATCCAACTTAATTTTGTTGTAAATTATTATTTTTCTAAGTTGTAATTGGCAATAAAATAGTATGTGTCTACCTACCTATCAATCAATAAATCTGTGATGTTTTATCTTATAAGTGACAAGAAACTATATGATTACTTATTGGAAACAAATTAACATTTTAATAACTTTAATGACATATCATGTTTAACAATAATAATTTAGCATACATCCTTCCTTTTGAGTTTCTATCACAGTCCAATTTTAAGCCTCTATGGCACTTCCAGTTTTCAATATAGTCTTATGACCATACTCTTCTTGAGGCCAGAGTCCACACCTGATTCATCCCCATTCTTACCTTAGGATTCTGCTCATGGTGGACTCTCATATTTTCATTGGACGACCCCAAGCAAGTTAATTCTCTTGCAGAGGCTGAACAATTAAATCTGCTGAAAAGTAGAAACCAATTGATTAAAATATGTTTTATACTGCAGTACTTGCATACGGGCCCAGATAATAAATTTTTGATCACTAAAAATTCTTTCAATTAGAGTTCTGAAATTGTATATGATTAAGCTTCTTCTGGATAATTTGCTATCAATGTTAGAATTTTTTCAGGAAATGCCTCTGTTCCTTTATTTTTTAAGATCCATTTCAGTAGTTAGAGATCATTAGTTTTCTTTTGGGGCTAGACCACCAGAGGAGTTGAAATTTGATTGGCATTTTCTACCAGTATATCTTTTTAAAAAGGATAGAAAATGATGATAAACTAAAACTCAGGTGCTTTCAGATATCTTTTGGCTTATGGGCTATGCAGACATACTCTCTTAAAATAAAGCAAAAATATACCTTATAACGACTTTTTTAACTTTCATGTGGACAGCTTGATCCTGAGTTCTTTTCCCTCTGTGCATACACTAGAACTTTCCCATGACTGGTTTTTATAACTTACATTGGAGATTATGGTTCTATTTTTTCTCTAAGTATTTTTAGTGTAACATTTATATTCTGCTTATATTTTTGTAAATTGTTTATCCTTGTTTACTTTTCCTTCTTTAAAATGCATTCTGAAAAACAAGTTGTGGATTAAATGTAGCACTTGTGCAGAGTGTAAATTTTTTTTTTTTTTTTTTTTTTGTGAGGAGGACCAGCCCTGAGCTAACATCCAATGCCAATCCTCCTCTTTTTTGCTGAGGAAGACTGGCCCTGGGCTAACATCCGTGCCCATCTTCCTCTACTTTATATGGGACGCCGCCACAGCATGGCCTGACAAGCGGTGCGTTGGTGCGCGCCCGGGATCCGAACCGGCGAACCCCGGGCCGCCGCAGCAGAGTGCACGCACTTAACCGCTTGCGCCACCGGGCCGGCCCCCAGAGTGCAAATTTTTAAGTGGAAGAAGAAAATGAAAAGTACTACAAATGTTTAATTGTTGATGACCTTGACCTGATAGTAAAAAGGTCAATGCACTGGTGTAAGGACACAGAGTGTTTTAATATAAGCAAGTCCCCATCTCCAGACTGTTGTACATTTCAGTTTACAGAGTAATATTGTGTAATTTCATAGGAATGCCCTTGAGTTTTCCAGAATTCTAAAGGAAGTGAGGGAGCCGGCCTGGTGGCACAAGCAGTTAAGTGCACGTACTCTGCTGCAGCGGCCCAGGGTTCTTGGGTTCGGATCCCGGGCGTGCACCAACACACCACTTGGCAAGCCATGCTGTGGCGGCATCCCATATAAAGTGGAGGAAGATGGGCATGGATGTTAGCCCAGGGCCAGTCTTCCTCAGCAAAAAAAGAGGAGGATTGGCAGACGTTAGCACAGTGCTGATCTTCCTCACACAAAAAAAATAATAATAAAAAAATAAAGGAAGTGAATTCATAAGAGCTCTATGTTACTCTTAACAGTGATGATTCCAGATTATAGTGTGGATTGGGGAACTGTCTATGAACTTCATGTACTTCATGGCAGACCCTTGTAGAGGAAGAAATTGTGTTGAGGTTGGATGCAGATAACGACAAGGGGTATCCAAGAAGAATATACAGAAAGTAGAAATGGGAGATGATATAATATTGCTTCACAAGTTGATGAACTAGTGAGAATAAAACATGGATGTCTATTATACTTGGTCTTGGCAGTTCACATCCTATAAGGGGAAAAAACCTTGCAGCTTTCTGACTCCTTTTAAATATTCTCCCTAATTCAGTTTTAATGGGTGGGCAAAATGCATGACGTCCTGTGTGCAGGCTTCAAGGATTTATGTCTTTTCATGCTAATGATACTAATATGGTTGTTGCACTTCCAAAGATTTTGTAATAAATAATTAGCAGCTGGTCTGCTGTAGCAGTTTAGGTAGTTACATGGTCTTCTTGCTGTTTGCCCCTCTTTCTGGTTTTGCTAAGATATGAAACAAGGCAGGTTTCCTTTTTGCTGCTTGACAATGTATAGGTATCTTAGGAAGTAAGATTAGCTTTGGTGAAACTCACAGTTGCCAAGATTTGGCCTTTCTTAGTAAGTAGGAGTTTTGTTGAATCATGCATCAATACTATGAGTTATCTGTCTCTGGTATCTTTGGATTGTATAATGATAAATTAGATCGAGGATGACTGTCTTTTCTCACTCCTAGTTTTTGTCCAACACAAACTCGATGGTGTTCTAGTACTCCCTTTGGGTGGTCATGTAATTGATGGTTAAATCAGGTTGGGACCTGATTCACATCAACCTATATGCAAATGCGTATGGATCAGGACTTGGCTTACAATTAGACTGACATTCTGCCCAGGTTATTTGCACACCAAAAGATTTTGTTCTCATGGGTGTTTAAGTGTGTTTAATTTCCTTAGAACATCATCGTAAGTCTTACTAGATCTCACAGGATTTCAGTAACACGTAGAATCTTGCATCAGAGCTGGCATTGGAGATGGTTTGCTCATATCATAGGAGTCTTTCCTCAGACTTTCGAAGTACCAAACATCAATGAGACGCTGCTGTATGTAATTTCTTATAATAACTAGAGTTGATTTTATGAGCAGAACAAATGACTATATTTTATGTATGCAATCTAAAATCACAAGCAGGCATAAGTGGACATGAGAAAAACCAGCAGCCAGATTAAACATTCACATCTGTTTCTGAGTTTTTCTGTGCTATTTCTTTTCTATTTGTTTATTCATTCTTTCATCTTCTAGAGCTCACTTGCAGACAAATCTTGCTGATGCCAATGTTTAAGAAAAATACGTGGGAGGAAACATTCTGTCCATCAATGAACTATTTTTTCTTAAAAGTGGGAAAAAATCTCCATTTTACTAATTTAAGGCAGAATTCTTTCACGTGAAACACAACTGTTCTGTAATATGCAATCCAAGCAATGGGAGAATCATACAAGATAAATTAATACATTAAAAAATCTGAAAGAGAAAAAAAAATATTTTTTCACAACTTGACTCAATGTAAATATTCTATTAAAGTCTGTGTACTAAGATGTGTTGGAAAAAGGCAAATATCCTGTGTAGGATCCCAGAATTGCTCTATTGGATACATTTCCAAGCTATTGTAAATTTATCTTGTCAATTTATTACAAATTTTAGATATTTATGAGTAGAAAGATGCAAATGGTAATCCACCAAATTTTTAATTTAATTTAATTTAAAAAGTCCCCGGGCCAGCCCCGTGGCTTAGTGGTTAAGTGCGCACGCTCCGCTGCTGGCGGCCCGGGTTCGGATCCCGGGCGCGCACGGACGTACCGCTTCTCCGGCCACACTGAGGCGGTGTCCCACATACAGCAATTAGAAGGATGTGCAGCTATGACGTACAACTATCTACTGGGGCTTTGGGGGGAAAAATAAATAAATAAAATTATTAAAAAAAAAAGTCCCCTTCTATCTGCTATACAATTGGAAAAAAAGGATTGCTTGTTTTTAGTTTTTGGAATTTTGAAGTTTTTTACAAACCCCCTTACTAGAAAGAAAATTTAAGTATTTTACATTTGTACTCCACTTTCAGAAAATTCATGTCTTACTCTTGCATTTCCCACATTATTTGCCTGAATTTACCAATCATGTCATATAAAAACAGAAATTTATAAAAATCAATTAATAGTTTTGAATGTGTTACTCAAATTTTAGTTTATTATTCATTTATAATATTAATTCCTTGCTGCTGGCTTTACAGAAAAGATAAATTTTGTTGAAAAATATAAGTACATTTATTTTATGAATTTTTTACCTTTATTACAGAATTTTTAAAAACATACACAAAAGTAGAGAAAATAGTATAATAACATAATATAAGGAACCTCAACATGTCCCTCACCTAATTTCAACATTTATCCTACTGTCAATCTTATTTCATCTAAGCTGTTTCTCAATTTCCTTACAACCACTAGAACACATCCCAGACAACATATCATTTTATCTCTAAATATTTCACCATTTACTTCTACCGGCTAAGGATTTGAATATACCTATGAAACCACCACCCAGATTGAGGTGTTTTTTTAAAAGTAGTTTTAATTTTTGTGAAAATATTTTAATAAGTTTGATAGAGAGCTCTCAGTTAAAATCAAATTTAAATCTTTCCAATCAAATAATTGAGAATTATCTGGAAAAAAATGACTTAAAAGTAAGAGCAATAATGCTAATGCAATATTAAAAGATAAGACAGGACACATTTCTTCTTACATTCTTAGTTTCATTGTTTCTCAGTTGTATGCTCTTTAAGGTCAAGACTATACAATTTTGCGGAAAACTTCCCAGGCTAATCCCCTTGGGCTTGGTGTTTTGGTTCTGTTATGCTATTGTTTCCGTGACAGGATGTACTCTTTCACTTACACGCATTACTCATCTAGGTTTTATAAATGTTGTTTATACATATAAACTGTATGAAGCTGCTGAGACCAGGAGAATAATGTGGTCAAGGCAAGAATAGGCAGATTGATGCATTCACCAAAACTGCTTAGGGCAACCACCGCTTAATTTACACTTGAACCAGAATAGCTGAGAGGCAAAAGGTCCCAGTGTTTCCTGAACCAATGTAGAAATTAAGTGTGCTTACTGGCATATTTTGTTTGTATATATGTGCGTATATATGTCTGTTTCGTGTTCCTTGCTTGGGTTGGGGAGAGTGTTAGAGGTAGCCAGGAGTCTTCTCTTATGCTAATAGAATGCTTGGTTTATGTGTTCTTTATATTTTTCATTCATGTTCTTTATATGCAGCATTCACCACAGAATGTTGGTATTAGCAGAGTACTTGCTTTTCAAACTGTATATTTTAGGATGTGTTATTTTCATTTCCAAACTGGTGTGGACTGATGCTTTTGTAAAATATAATAAAAATGAGTTGTCAGACATGAAGCAAATAATTTGTGGTGTGGCCCTAGTCTGCAGACTGGACTGGATTGTTGACCTGTGTGCAGGGGTGACAGTCACAGTATTGAATTGCCATATGGCATTGTTACTGACCAGTAAGCCCAGACACCAACCAAAGAGCTGGAGGGGGGCTCCTGGATGCCCCCTTGTCTGTGGCAGGTTTTAGCTGGATTGTGAGACGATTCTGAGTCTCAGAAAAGGAGTCCGGGTAATCAGGGAGTCTGAGTGACACGTTTTGGAGATGGGGTATGGTGGTTGGTCAGAAACTGTTTTCCAAGAGGTATGGAAGTCTCGATGGGTTCATAACCGGTATATCCACACGCAAACCATACCAGTACCTATCAGCAGAAAATCCACAGCACTTCACGTCTCACCTCCACAGAGGACAGGAAGCCTGTTGTTGCCTCTGTACCTAGCTAAAGTCCTGGCACATAGTAGATGATGAGTAAATATTTGTTGAGTTAATGAGTGACTGATTGAATGAGGCTTGTGGAAGGAATTCTTCTCTTTTAAAGCTTTTATTAAGCCGTGGTAAATTCAGACACTGAAATAAGATGTGTGCATGTCAACATCAGGATGTGCAGAGCTTTCTTGCTAATCAGATATGAGGACCTCAGCACAAAAAAAGGAAACAGCTTGTTTTTGAACTCGTGTCTGTGTCAAAGAATTGTTAATATACATTTGTTTCGAGCTGCACATGGAGGTTTTCTCTTTACTTGACCTAATCCTATTTGCATGTTTGTGGGTATAAAAATTTGGCTTTCTTCTCATAAGGGGAAATGTTAATTTAAAAAAAATGAAATTTCCTTTGAATCAAGGCCTATTGTAAAGAAGTTATTTTTTAAACTTTATTTTAAATATTTCTAGATGATTTATTTTCTTTTTCTGAGGATAGCCACCAACGTGGATATGGAGTATTAACTGATAAAAGTGGATACAAGATACATGTGGACCCTATCATTACTACATGTAGAGTCTAGAGTGAATATGACAGAAGAATGCATAAGCATCAACTAGAGTACAGACACAAACTAATATATGGCTAAATGCCCACAAGAAATAAATTTTATGCAGCAGTCACCACAATTTTTCATGTTCTTTCTCAAGTCCAGGCTTATGCATAAGATTTGCTTTCACCATCCATCCCTACCCTCTGTGGTGAAATGAGACAAAACCATTTTTCAGATCTCTGCATAGATGGCACTTTCTTTAGGACCACTTTGAGGGACAGTGCCTCCACTCATGTTCAGTTGTATGTCCCCTTGTTGGGCCTTCGAGCCTCCTATAATTATCCTATCAAATGACTTAAAACATTTTGACATTGGCCCTTTACTTCTGGTCTCTCCCAAAGTATTAGCCCCATGTCTGGCATATAGGGGCCTGAGAAACATATACTGACTCATAAAATAAATAATAGATTGTGGATCTATTAGTAAACCTTGAGAAACCATGTGCCTTATTTTAATTTCCTAGAAAACACTCTGTGCCCCAACTCTTGCCAAGCACAGCCCTGAATAGAGCATCGTGTTATATTTTGGAAGGAGAAATGGTTCTGTAAAGGATTCATGCCCTGTGGTGGTATTCTACGAATATATTTTTAAAATGATATAAGAACTAGTGTTTCTACACACATATTTTCTACCCACATCCTCAACCTTTCTGCCTTTCTTCGGTAAAAAAATTCTGTCCTTCTTTTGGTATATTTAATGGGATTTATCAAGTCTTTGGCGCAGACATGTTTTATTTCCTGAGTAATGAGATACTTCCCTTTGTGGTAGGGCATCTTATCCTGCCCCAACTGAGATATGCCAAGCCAAACAGGAATTGGAATGCCAAACATTATGTCTTGGGTGTTTGTTGGTTGTGTGATCTATTTCTGAAAACCCAAATGCAGTGCAATGACATATCTTACTATTTGTGAACTTTACCTTCTGTTGATATGATTGAAGCAACTGGAAATAGAAATTGTCAGGGCAATTTAACAAAGAAGCCCTCTAAAACTTATTATAGTCCAGGTAGTAAAAATCAGTTTAGAAGGCATATTCTTCAAACCTAAGTTTTAGTTGGTAAAACGTGTTGGTGCCTGACCTTTCCAGAAACATACCAAAAAGGAGTCATTTAGAGGTCTCTGTCTTAAATTATAAACAGCAGCCTGATCAAATTCGGCTGTATTTTGCTCACGGTATATGACAGAATGCATAAGTACATCAAACAGACGGCTAAATGATCGGCTATTTGGGTGAGTTTGATGTGTATCTTATGAAATTGCATACTCTACAAAGCAGTAAAAAGTCAATCTTATGTACTGGAAGAACCTAAGTATTGAGTAAATCAAAGAATCTTCACAAGTTTGTAATTTAAGGTAATCTTTCAAAGGCTAGAACTAGAGGGCAGGAGCTCTACTTGCATAGGCAACTTTTAAATTTCTGCAGTTGAGATTTCAAGGTAGAAAACTGGAAATGTTGCACATATTGAACATTAAAATGTTTTTGTAGGGAGTGCATTTTCAATGTAAAAAAAATAAACTGAAATATATGGATGTATACCTAAAATGTTCACAGTATTGTAAGCCAATATGACCCCAATAAAATAATTTTAAAAAAAAGGAAAAGTTCCATAGACTATGAAATATAAAGTAAGCCCTCATTCTTCATCCATCCCCAGAGGTGATCACTGTTATCAGGTCCCTTATAAACATCCATACATTTTCTGTGTGTATCCAAACTGTACCCTCCCCATTGTGCACACACAAGAGGTAGTACTGCTCAGTGGTTATGACTGCAAGGTCTGCGGTCTAATTCCTGGGCCTCACTTACCAACTGTGTAACCTAAAACATGTCACTGATCCTGTCTACTCCTCGATATTCTCATTTCCTCCTTTGGAATATGAGGATAATTATAATACCTATGCCATAGAGTTGCTGTGAGGATTAACTGGTATTTTAAGCTTAGAAGAGCACCTATCTTGTTGAAGAAGCATTCAAAATTAACTCTTGAATATTTTTGTTAGTATTATGAATAACAACATAGTATCCATTAAAATCAAAAGCATGAGTGCATACATATGTAAATAGATAAATGTATATACAGTCATACTTCATTTTATTGCATTTTGCTTTATTACTCTTCCCAGATATTGCCTTTTTTATAAAGTGAAGGTTTGTGGCAACCCTGCATTGAGCAAGTCTATTGGTGCTGTTTTTCCAACAGCATTTGCTCATTTTGTGTTTCTGTGTCACATTTTGGTAATTCTCTCAATAGTTCAAACTTGTTCATTATTATTATATTTGTTGTGGTGATCTGTGATCAGTTGTCTTTGATGTTACTATTGTAATTGTTTTGGGGTGCCATGAACCATGCCCATACAAGACAGCAAACTTAATTGATAAATGTTGTGTGTGTTCTGACTGCTCCACCAACCAGCCGTTCCTTCATATGTCTCTCTCTCTCCTTGGGCCTCCCTATTCCCTGAGACATGACAATGGAAATGAGTCCAGTTAATAACCCTACAATGGCCTCTAAGTGTTCAAGTGAAAGGAAGAGTTGCACATGTCTTACTTTAAATCAAAAGACAGAAATGATTAAGCTTAGTGAGGAAGGCATGTCAAAAACTGAGAGAGGCTGAAAGCTAGGCCTCTTGCATCAAACAGTTAGCCGAGTTGTGAATGCAAAAAAAAAGTTGTTAAAGGAAATTAAAAGTGCTAGTCCAGTGAACACGTGAATGATAAGAAAGCAAACAAGCCTTATAGCTGATATGGAGAAAGTTTTAGTGGTCTGGATAGAAGATCAAACCAGCCACAGCATTCCCTTAAGCCAAAGCCTAATCCAGAGCAAGACTCTGACTCTCTTCAATTCTATGAAGGCTGAGAGAGGTGAGGAAGCTGCAGAAGAAAAGTCTGAAGCTAACAGAAGTTGGTTCATGAGGTTTAAGGAAAGAAGCCATCTCCGTAACATACAAGTACAAGCAGAAGCAGCAAGTGCTGATGTAGAAGTTGCAACAAGTATCCAGAAGATCAGCTAAGATAGATAGTTCATGACTACACTAAACAAGAGATTTTCAGTGTAGACAAAACAGCTTTATGTTAGAAGAAGATGCCATCTAGGACTTTCATAGCTGGAGAGGAGAAGTCAATGCCTGGCTTCAAAGTTTCAAAGGACAGGCTGACTCTCTTGTTAGGGGCTAACGCAGCTGGTGACTTTAAGTTGAAGCCAATGCTCATTTACTGTTCCAACACTCCTAAGACCCTTAAGAATTATGCTAAATCTACTCTGCCTGTGCTCTATAAATGGAATAACAAAGCCTGGATGACAGCACTTCTGTTTACAACATGGTTTACTGAATATTTTAAGCCCACTGTTGAGACCTACTGCTTAGAAAAAATGATTTCTTTCAAAATATTGCTGCTCATTGATGATGCATCTGGTCACCCAAGAGCTCAGATAGAGATGTACAATGAGATGGATGTTGTTTTCATGCCAGCTAACATAACACCCATTCTGCCGCCAGTGGATCAAGGCGTTAATTTGACTTTCAAGTCTTATTATCTAAGAAACACATTTCATAAGGCTATAGCTGCCATAGATAGTGACTCCTTTAATGGATCTGGGCAAAGTGAAATGAAAACCTTCTGGAAAGGATTCACCATTTTAGATGCTATTAAGAACATTCATGATTCATGAGAAGAGGTCAAAATATTAACACTAACAGAAGTTTGGAAGAAGTTGATTCTAACCTTTATGGATGACTTTGAGGGATTCAAGACTTCAGTGGAGAAAGTAACTATAGATGTGGTGGAAATAGCAAGAGAACTAGAATTAGAAGAAGTAGAGCCTGAAGATGTGACTGAATTACTGCAATCTCATGATAAAACTTGCATGAATGATGAGTTACTTCTTATGGATGAGGAAAGAAAGTGGTTTCTTGAGATAGAATCTACTCCTGGTGAAGATGTTACAAAGATTGTTGAAATGACAACAAAGGACTTAGAATATTACATAAACTTGTTTGACAAAGCAGAGTTTGAGAGGATTGACTCCAATTATGAAAGAAATTCTACTGTGGGTAAAATGCTATCAAACAGCATCTCATGCTACAGAGAAATCATTAGTGAAAGAAAGAGTCAGTTGGTGTGACAAACTTCATTGTTGTCTTATTTTCTGAAATTGCCTCAGCCACCCCAACCTTCAGCAACCACCACCCTGATCAGTCAGCAGCCATCAACACTGAGGCAAGACCCTCCACCAGCAAAAAGATTACAACTCGCTGAAGGCTCAGATGATGGTTAGCATTTTTTAGCAATAAAGTGTTTTTTAATTGTCTCTCACATTGTTTTTTTAGACATAATGCTATTGCACACTTAATAGACGATGGTATAGTATAATCATAACTTTTATATTCGCTGAGAAACCAAAAAATTTTTTGACTCACTTTATTGATACTCACTTTGTCACAGTGGTCTGGAACTGAACCCATAATATCTCCAAGGTATGCCTGTGTATATATTTTCATATTTATACAATGTCTATCTGTAGCTACTAGTCTGCAACTTGCTTTTTGACATACATCATGGACATATTGTCATGTTAGTATATATAAAGATCTGTTTGTAATCACTATATAGAATTCTATTTCATGAATATACCATAGTTTAATTTATGAGTCCTCTATTGATGAATTTCAGATTTTTTCCAATCTTGCACTATAGTAAAAATGTAATAGCATCTTATTTGTATATGATTGTGGTCTTATAAAACAATATCTGTATGATAAATACATAGAGGTAAGTTCAAGAGCATATGCATCTAAAATGTTGGTAGTTAATGACAAACATGCTACAAAATTTTTGCCAAGTTTTTCTTCTAACAGTAAGATAAGGAAGTTGACATGTAAGGGAGATGTCTTGGAGACTCTTTATTTAAGGCTTAATCTTTAGAAAAAAGCCTATGAAAGAGACACCAAGATAGAAAAAGCTACAAAGGAGTTCACAAATAATTTGTAGCCTGTGAATGCTTTTGCTTTTTTGACCAATATCACAATTTGTGGTTTGTATATCACAAACCACAGTTGAAGCGAAGAATTACATTCCAAACATATAACTTCATTGAAATTTAAAAGAAATATTGCAAACAACTTTTAAAACCTTAATATATTATTTTAAAATTGTATATTTAGGTGATCAGATTAGTTTTATAACATTTTTGTAATTAATTTTTTTAAGGACACGAAATTGGGAACTTGACTTAAGTCAATTTATTCTTCTCTCCTTGCCTCGTATTATTAGCACCAAGACTTGCTTCATGTGTGTGACCTATGTAATCACACAGGACCCCGTTCTCGGTAGGGTCCCACGCCTGATTAATACTCTGTTGTCTCTGTCTTGAAATTCTTAACAATTTTTGAAAAAGGGTCACCTGATGTTCATTTTATACCAGGTCCCACAAATTATATAGCCAGTCCTCGTTAATTAATTTTCCTGCTAATTAGCCTGGCTCTATTGAAATACAATCAGTATATTTGTTTGATTGTCTGTTGGGAAATGCCTCATGGTTGTGCTCATGCACTGTTTCTGAGAAGATGGCATGTTTCAAATGTCTATACAGGATATTGGCAAAGGTGTATGAGCCAAATGTTTGATACAGTTCTCTGAGAAAATAATTATGAGTGAGACTTTGATATAGATCTATTTCAAAGGGATCTTATTTTATAAACAATAAAAATGCCTTGCATTTATATAAATGAATATTTTATAAGGCTGTGGTAGAATATCTCTATAGACAGACGAAATTATTTTCCCAGCTAAAGTGTTAGACCAAATGGAAATTTGCTCATTTTGTGCTGATGATGTATACTTTAGAGATTGTCTACTAATCCCAATTTAAAAACAAAACTGAAACTAAGAAAACTTGAACGATTGTGCCCAATGACGTTGCACGTTAATAGCCGATCTTGAACTTGAACTGAGTCAGCTTTGCCACCTCTCCTTCTTCCTCAGTCCAGATTTTCCTCCCAGATTTTGATAAATGGTCCTAATTGGGGGCAATTGCCACCATAATATTCCATGACTGTGTTCTCCTACATGATATAGAAATCAAAAGCAATTAAAGATGGATTTTCCAAACAGCTGTGGAAGATGAGAGCTGCTCAAATCCTGGAATTAAACCGCTTGGCTTCAAAGCCTGAAACCTGTGACCTTGAGCTCCTAAGAGCCTCTATGGGCTTGGCTTTCTTGATCATAAAATGAGGATAATAATAAAACCTATGTCATAGAACTGTTTTAAAGTTAAATAAGATTATCTATATGAGAGACCTGGACCATGGTTAGCATAAAAAAAAGACTATTTAAAACAAACAAACTAAAAAAATGATGTTTCACATAAATGGCTTTTTTTTTTTTTGTGAGGAAGATTAGCCCTGAGCTAACATCTGATGCCCATCCTCCTCTTTTTTCTGAGGAAGACTGGCCCTGAGCTAACATCTGTGCCCATCTTCCTCTACTTTATATGGGACGCCGCCACAGGATGGCTTGACAAGCGGTGCGTCGATGCGCGCCTGGGATCCAAACCTGCCAACCCTGGGCCGCCCAAGCAGACCCCGGGTCGCTGCAGTGGAGCACGCGCCCTTAACCGCTTGCGCCACCGGGCTGGCCCCATAAATGGCTTTTAATACATGTCTTTGATACAGTGCTATAGGATAAGATGTATTTTAAATCAAATTTTAAGTTTTTAATAATATATCTGTAAGTCTAGGGTAAGCAAAAATGAGAATATTAACTAAATTACAAATTTCTGGTTGTATCACTATGTGTACATAGTGTACCCACATTTGGGTTAACAATGTTCAAATACCATAAAAATATATAATTGAAGTAGCTTTAAATCAACACATTTGATTGACATTTTTAGAATATAAGTAATATATTAATTTCCCTACACCAAATATTATGTTGGAGGCACAGAATGTCCGTTAGAATATCCTATGACTTTGAATTGCTTGACAAAGAACCTATTTTGGTTTCACAGCATTTTCTTTGGGATGCTTTTTCATAACAGTAAAAAAGTTATAGATCATTTATTCCAGAATTTTCATTTATAGGTGAGACACTGAGTCCCAGAGAGTTTAATGTTGGATCACACATGACGATAATGACAATTTTTATTCAAAAACCAGAGCATTGTTATAAATTAGGGATATGGACTACGTCTTTAGCAATGAACATAAAGTCCTGTCATTCTGAATTCCATCTCCTAAGTGACCCAGCAATAGTCAACCAGAAATGGCAAACTCCTGATAACTAAAATTGATTTTTATTTTCTTTTACCAATTCCTCATATAAAAGAAAAGTCTGTCTTGTGTCTTTACTTTTACCTTGTTTTAATTTTAAGAGCCATAGCATGATGGGAGAAAACAATAATTTTCATAATGGGCAATAGAAGTATTTGCTTTGGGAATTTTTAAATTTAGAATTTGGGGAATGAAGCAACTTTGGCTGAGGAAAAGAGAGGTTAAGCAGTTATAGAAGCTGTGGTTCCTCTCTCAGTGTTCATTTGACGAGGAGAGAATGCAAGGAGGAATAAGAGGTGGTTAAGAGAGGGAAGTGTAGAAAAATCGAGCCAGTTCTCTTCTCTTCCAGTTTTTTTTTGAAGATCAGCTTTATTGAGGTGTAATTTATGTACAATAAACTGCATGTGTTGAAAATTTACATCAATGCATTTGCCAGGTGTATACAACTGTGAGACCAGCACCACAGTCAAGAAGGTACAGGGCATTTCTCTCACTCCCAGATGTTTCCTTCTGCCCTTTGCAGCCAACTACCTCCTCCCTGATGTGCTGCAGCTGCAGATTAGGGCTTGAGTCTTGCAACCTAATAATATCTCTTCCCATAGCCCAAAATAAGCTTATCTGCTGTTTCCCTAGAGATTTTTTTTTGTAGAAATCAGTATATTTGCTCTCTATATTCCTGGAGAAACACATAGGATTGATTTTATAGTTATTTACCAACTTTAATAATTAGAAACAATATTTAAAATTTAGAATGTGTAATAGTAAAGCCAAAAAAACTAGGTATACTATTCAAAATCCAAGCTGATATATATAGAAGAAGGATATACAGGTGGGGAAGTCCCAGCAAGACCAATTTTTACAAATATAACTCCTGAATTCCTGCAGCTCTACCAGGAGTAAAAATCGTTTTCGTTCTCATGTCAGTGCAGGGTAGGGGTGGGAGGGGGGAATCACTAAATGGATGGAAAGATGGATAGACGGCTGAAAGAAAGAAGATAGCAGGGCAGGGGAGACCACATCAAGGTCATTCACTGGTAATAATTCTGAAGATTGAGGGGCTGGAAGAGAACAAATGTTCCTGTGAGACTATATTGCCCAGTAACATAGGTTTAATGTTGGAGAGACCAAGGTTTTAATACCAGCTCCAACACTAGTGTTAGGACATGGTCCATTTCTCAACATTGTTGCAATTCATTTTTGTGATTTGTAAAACGAAGATGATGCTGTTAATATTACAGAGTTGGTTTAATAAATAAATAAAATCGTTGCATGGTAAGAAGTTAGTATAAGAAGTCAGACACAAAAAAGAACATACACTATGATTTCATTTATATAGAGCTCAAAAACTGCTAAAACTAAGCTATGGGGATGAAAGTTAGAATAGGTATTACCTTTAGGTGGAAGAAAATAACTGGGAAGGAGACAGAGACTTCTGGGTTACTGAGAATGTTCTATTCTTCTATCTGGGGGGTAGTTGTATGGGTGTGCATGTGTATATATATGTGTGTGTGTGTGTATTCATTACTTAAATAATGCAAGCCCCTTTTTTATGTGAGAAAATGCAGGGAGAATATATTCATATTTTCCCATATGATGCTGTAAAACCGCCTCATAAATATTTTTTTGTAAATACACTGGCTACCTGTTTGGGGTTGGGAGATGGGAGATGGGGTGGAAGGCTGTCCACAGAGCACCCCCTAATACTTCTTAATTTTTGAAGTATATAAGTGTATTACCTATTCAGGAAATCAAATAAATTTTAAAAAGTAACACAGAGCTAAGCCCAAGTTCCTCCACCCTGTCATTT
Organism: Diceros bicornis minor; assembly: GCF_020826845.1. Classification (NCBI taxonomy): domain Eukaryota; kingdom Metazoa; phylum Chordata; class Mammalia; order Perissodactyla; family Rhinocerotidae; genus Diceros; species Diceros bicornis. The sequence continues at coordinate 33,914,331 of NC_080741.1, forward strand.
CTCGATAGGCCTGGTCCTTTGTGAGCAGGGATGGAGTGACAACACAGTGATGAGGTGTCCATGATACTCTAGTCCAAAAAAGTCAACTTTCATACAGAAAATAAAGCTTCTTTTCCTGTGATCCATGATGTTACCAAAAATATTTTAGTTTCTAGGGACTTCTAATATGAATGTCAGATAACTCAATCAGCATTTTTAAATACCACAAAAATTTTGGCAAATACCTACCATTGCATCTATAGCAAGCAGCTGGATGCTGCTTTAATTTGCTTTCTTTCTCTCCTATCCCAACAAGAACATGACAACAACCAAAAAAATAAACTTGGAGTAGCGTCTGCTAAGAGTGATGATTACTTCCAAGCCCGAACAGAGTCAGGTGGGGAAGGAATTACGAAGAGAAAAAAAATTTCAAGATCTTCTTGTAAAGTGCTTGGGAAAATGTGTGAGAAGGAAAATGCTCATGTAAACAAATTTTTTTCATTATACTTAGAGAATGATAAGGAAGCGAGAGTCAGAAAACAAACAGTTTTTAGCCAAAAAACAAGGAAAAAAAAAAAAAAACCTCCAAAAATTTTGATGTACTTATTAGGATTAAGGATAGTTGTAAATTGCTTAAAATCACAATGAAAGACATGATGTTGGGGTTTTTTGATGGTGAGGACCAATAGTTTTTTTTGTGCCCCTACTAGTATGGTTAGAGTCATGTAACTGGGAGATCTTTGTAAGACCATATGGGCAATGTGGCAATAGAGAAAGCAGTAGATGGAGAAGGGGTCTGCTCTCTGCTGACCTTGGGCCAATCTCTTATCTCATCAGGCCTCAGTGTACCCATCTTTACAATGGGCACGTTGCTCTAATTAACCTCTGCTAATTATAAAATACAACTTACTTGATTCAGTTGAACATTCCAAAATTTCCGGGCTGAGGGATTTGGTAGCAGGAGATTTTTGCTCCTGGACTGTATTATTAATTATACAAAGTTTAATTTTTGATACCACCTGTAACAAACCCCTTTGGACATGATCTTAATTATACCCAACTTATCAAATTGCTAAATATAGTGCATTCTGATACAATGAAGTCTTTTTGCACACGAGGCTATTTATTCTTGCTTTCCTAAGTATACCATCTGTTCAATATTTTAAGCTCCCAAGAAACTGGAATGTTGAGTTGTATTTACTAAAAGCCTGTGAACCCTTGATCTTAGAAAATGAAAATTGAGGATAGGAAAATAAACTTACAAATGTTTTGAACCCTGAGAACATTTTGCTGTAAGTTAAAATAAGAGTGAATAATGGTGAGGAGAGATTTAACAGTTCCAGGAAACAAATGAAAACTTTTGAGGATACCAATGGCAAGAGTGAATTTAATAATGTTTTTGGCTACTGAGAAATTTTATCTGCTAAATTGGGGCCTTTAATAGTTAGATTTGCATGTCATCATTCTTATTTTTTTTTTAATATCCATGTACCTGCCCCTTACTAAGAATTCTTTGGTGGTAAAGCATATTTTTTCATACGTGCCTGGTTATATATGCCATGTGATTATTTTCCAATGACTTTCCTGTATGATTTTTGAAAAAGTTTCCACTTTCACTACTGATGATTTCTCTTGCATGTGTTCAAATTTACAGCTTACATCTCACTTTCCATCAAAGCCAAGTGTCAGTCACCAGTCACCTTAAGTCATAGCTAAAAGAATTTCAGAGGCTATACTTAGGATAAAGCACATGTAACATAGGTCATTGTTCTTTGACTGAGGTGGACTGCCTACTGTATAAATGCTGTAAAAAATTCAATTAACAGAAAAATGTTTGCAAGTGTATTATCTTTGTGTACTTGATTTTCATATCTGCTTTTAAAACACAGTGTGGCTTAATTAAAATTTTATTTTTCACAAATTTCTAAGTTAATCTTGGCATTCTTTAAAGGACTTTCATTGGTGAGGAAAAAAAGTGCTTAATTAACTTTTTTTCTTAGAGATGTTTGTTAACAAGTCATCCTAAGAGCCAGTCCCTGGTTGTTTTGAATTGTTTTTTTCAGTAATATAAAGTAACTAGTTTACCTTTTTTGAAAAGGTCATTTTAGGGAATTAAATTGGGTGACTTTTATTCATAATTGAAACACTGTGATGAACCAATTATTTTATTATTATTATATTTAATTGTGGTAAAACATACCAATGAATTATTTTAATATCGGAATATATCTATTAAGTCTAAGAAATCTAATATTGCTTATTTTTAAATGAAGTGCTCCCTCCTATGCCCCTCAAACATACCCAGAGGACCCATAGCTATTATGGGCTGCTGGAAAATGCTGGCCTATGTGAGAATTAAGTCAATATCCTGTCCCTGAAACTCCGGTCCTTGTCTTGGTAAGTCTTCTAGGATTCTTTATTCATGTCTCCTTGCTCCAAATGCCTGCTTTTTATGCTTCTGTTGGGTGAAAGAGAACACGCTAATTTTATTTATTTAAATGCAACTGATATAATAAATAGCGTAGTCAAACTTAAACTCTTACCCACTCCAAAAACACTGCAAAGTCTAGAATGGAAACAGAAATCTCTAGGTACTCATATAGTTATAAATCTTGAACTTTAGAAAATTAAAATAGTCTCCATTTCAAAAGGATGTTCAGTGATCAGTGGGCAAGATAGGGTCATGGGGATCCTGACTGTAGATTCATTTTGATGGTCTTTATGTTATTAATAAAATAGTAAACGCAAAAGTTGAAGATTGTAGCTGTAGAGAGCCTGTAGCGTTTAGTATTAAACTCTTCAGTAAAAGTGGCTAGAGTTTTACCTCCATTAATTGGGAAGGACAAATTATAACCTATTAGAAAAGTCTCCTGACAATTTAATATCATGTTCTGGAATGAAAATAATATTTGGTTTGGCCAAGATTAAGGTTGCTTGGTTCAAGCATTCTACTTTGTTGTGGCAGTAAAAAGTAAGTGCTGTGCCATTTCTAAAATAAAGAAAGAAAGTCTCTCAGACAACAGAGGAAATCCTGATTGAAAAGACATTATGTACCTGTGAAAAATAGAAAACACACTATATGGAATTAGCCCCAATCTTGAAGCTGGGATCCCTGACCTAGTCTTGGCTTTGCCATAGTAAAACCTACATACACTTATAGAATGACTATTTTGTGCCAGGCATTGTGCGAGTTCCTAGAGATGAAATAAAAACTAAAATTTGGCTTTTGTGTTCTTCATTTATCACACAGACCATAGTTCCTTCATTTATGAAATGTCAGAATTCAGTGATATCTAAACTCTTCCAGCTCTCAGATTCAATGGAAAAATAAGTGAATATATTTATTTATTCTTTGTACAAATATTTATTATGATTTAGGAACTGTGCTGTAGGTATTAGTGATGGGGTGAACAAGACAGAGAATGTCTCTGTCCTTATGGGATTAACATCTGAGGAAGGGGAGACAGAGCCTGAAAAAAATAAACAAATAAATAATAAGATATAGTTTCAGACAGTAGTACTTCAGTGAAGTAATAGAAGCACATAGGATAATATGGTAGTGCCTGGGAGAGCTGTGTGTATTATCAGAATAGGGCTTAGAAGGCAAGATGATTTTGAAGGTGTGCATGTGCAATTAGTTTTTATAATACGAATTTAAATATAGTTCATAAAATAAATGCATCAAGACATATTGGTAGACAGCTTTAAATATTGGGCTCACAAATAGTATCCAGTAGCACAATCTTCTTTCGGATGAAGTGTACAATGAAACTGACCTGTTAACCTCGCTGTCCCACATAGTGGAAACATCCAAGGTGTAAAAAATTAGCAAGTAGGGGCTGGCCTGCTGGCGTAGTGGTTAAGTTGTTAAGTTCATACGCTCCGTTTTGGCGACCCAGGGTTTGCAGGTTCGGATCCTGGGCATGGACCTACGCACTGCTCATCAAGCCATGCTGTGGCAGCATCCCACATACAAAATAGAGGAAGATGGGCACAGATATTAGCTCAGGGCTAATCTTCCTCAGCAAAAAGAGGAGGATTGGCAATGGATGTTAGCTCAGAGCCAGTCTCCCTCACAAAAAAAAAAAAAAAAAAAAAATTTAGCAAGTATCTAGGAGGGAACCTAAAGCTTATATAAATAATAAGTGCCACCAAAGTATCACTAATCATGGAGAATCAATGCATAGTGATGTAGAGCACAGATTATGGAGCCAGAACACCCAAAATCCAGCCCTACCACTTGCTGTGGAAACTTTCAGTCACTTGTGCCTCAGTGTCCTCATCTGTAAAATAGAGTTAAAAAGTAGTCTCTACTCTATAAAGTTGCTGTGAGGATTAATGGGATAATCTACTATTTTAGGGAGTTTTAATTATTATTAATATCCTACTTTAACTTAACTATTTTAAGCTAGTCATAACATAATAAAAACACGACCGTTAACTCTGCACTAAGTACTAGACAATGAATAAACGTTATAAAAGTTGGTTTTCTTTCTCCCTCCTTCCACCAATACCTTTTGTGTTACACAAACAAGTCATTTTTTAAAAGACTATACTGAAAACAAATGAATTGCTCTGGAGAAAACAATGAGAACTTCACCTAGAGGAAAAATAACCCAAATGCCCTTCATCATCTTCTTGGAAAATGGAATGCTTCCTTGATGATAGATGTCAATAGACTAATGGACCAATGGATAGATGACAGTGGGCTATACAATGTGAATGAAGCTTGAGCTTTACAGGATGTTACTGCAACATTTTCTCAAAGTGCCTGCTGGAACGAATAGATTTCTTCAAATGATATGTCTGGTAAATTAATTTTGTGGAGTGCAGTTCACTTAAATTATGAAAAAAAGCAGACGGCCTATATGGCTATTATTGTAGGTTGTTTTATTTTAACCCTAATGTCCCAGGAGTTGCATGGGTGTCTAATTGGTTGTCTAAGATCTGACATTTCAAAAAGGGTTCCTTGAGTGCACCTTGGGTACTTGTGTTTATTTGTAAACATGTGCGTGAGCCACAATTAAACTTCAGCCACAGTATGTACAGTAATCATTTCAGATAAGAGTTTTCAGAAAGCATTTTTAAATTCTTTACAAATAGGACTACAAACAGAGCTTATTTATGATTTCATTCTCTAGGTCAGTGGTATAGAAATCTAGTCCCCGCAAATTTAAAAAAGAAACCTGAATTTTATAAAGCAATAAAATTTCAGAAACTTTAGTGGTACAAAGTGAAGCTCAAAAGAGTTAAAGTTAAAGGCCTTTGCTATTCCCTTTACCTGCATTTTAGAAATACTGAAAATTCACTTTTGAATATCCTGAAAATAGGGCCTGTAAACATCTATTAGCCTTTGATTGATCAGATTTTCTTTCTCTCCCTCTTCCTATAGTTTAATATTATATTCTGAACTCTTCTCTAATTACTGGGAAGAGGAGGGAAGTAAGAGGAAAGGACAATATAAGAAGCCAAGAGCCCCAAGGGGTGATGGTCTATTTTTAATTCTAATATTTATATATCTCTTATCTTCATTTAAAAACTGAAAAGGATAAATGGAGCTCTTATATGAGCATAAATAAATATGAACATATTCTTTCGATTCCCAAAGAATGTTCAGTGTATGATGTTAATTTTTGAAAGAAAGGAATGTATCTCTTGGTCCCATCAGGTTTTTTCTTGTCTTCGAATATTGACTACAAATTATTTAAATTTCTCAGCACTTAAGGCATATTGCGGCACTACTGAACACCGTTGTTTCTTATATTTCTGTGATTTGTGTAACAGACTCCATGCAGCTAACTTAAAACAAGCTCAAGCAAAACCTTTGATCCTTGGGGAAGACAATTTGATGCAAGACGTCTTTTCTTGGTGAAGCCTCTTCAGACCCACCATTCATCAGCTTTGACAGCTTTCTGTGATCTACGGCCAATAATCGTTGCTTAATCTACAAAGTGTAAACTCTTCTACAATAGCAAATGTGCTGCCCACGTGTTAAGAAGGTCACCAAACGAGTTTATTTGCTGAGATTTTAGAAGATAGCCATCCTGGGGATATGTGCCTCCTCTGAAGTCATTGGGAAAAGAGCAGTTCCAGAATAGTGACTTAATTACAAATTTTAGTGGTAAACAACAACAAAAAGCCCTTAAAAAATATAATAGCTTGTGTATATTGGGTGCTTACATAGGCCTGTGCTTAATCACATAAACATTTGATTATAAAGAGAAAAGAATGGCTCTAGAGGCGATTTCCCTGATCTGAAAACAAAATTGAATATCTTGGTGTTGTGTAATGTAAAGTAGGTTGAACAGCCGTCCCATTAGCTAGCTATTTGATCTTGGACAAGTCACTTAAACTCTTTGAGTTTCAAAGTCAATGGTAAAACAGGAAGACTATATTTGGTCCACCACCTTCTCAGAAATTAGTGTGTAATTTCAAGGAGAAAGAATGTGAGGGTAAAAATCACAGAAGACTACATAAAAGTCAGGAACTTCTTGAAAGTATAAGCCTATGGATTTTGACAAAAGTGATTAAGCTTTCTTAATTCTAGGCATCAATATTAGCCATTCTAGCCTGTGGGAGATACAATTTGAAGATGAGTACTGCAGGTGACCTACATGTAAAACATTTAGGAAATAATTATTTATCTAGTGGTGGCCAAGCAGATTTACTCTTAGTGTACATGTGGTATTTGATCATTCTTGTTGGTAATCATTGAACAGTAGGATGGGAATATACAAACATCATCATAGTAACATCAGTATGAGAAGTAAAAACACAAAGTACTGTAATATCAGTAGATTTGGATGTAAATGCCAGTGTTTAATAAATATCACCAAGTGTAATACACTGAATGGTGTTGAGATAAAGAGCTTGAACCCTGGATCCAGAGTATCTGATATCCCAGCTTCATCGCTAACTGAATCCATAATGTTATCTTTCTGTGCCTCAGTTTCTTTATATGTCCAATTGAGAACAATAATAGGACTAAGCAATACATACAAAGTACCTAGAACAGTTCCTAACACACAAGGAAGAGTTGGCTATCTTATTGCTTTTATAGAATTGAATATAGAATAATGAAGCCTGAGTTGCCACCCTAGTTCTGCCACTTGTTTTCTTTGAGTCTGTTTCTTTATCTGAAAAATGGTAATAAGAACATTTACCTCTCTTACTACTGAAAGATTTAATGGGATAACGTGTCCTCAATTGCTTTGTAGTTTTCAGGAACTATCCATACGTTAGGAGTTTGTTTTTTAAGAAAAAAACATTTATTACAGTAACTTTCATTCAAGTGCTGACTAGAGTGTCACCCACCTCTCCCCATGTATGCACATCTCACCTATTTTACACACACACATACACACATACCCACAATCACACACCCCTCTGCCTGGCTAACTCTAAAGCAGAGTTTCTTAACCTCAGCAGCATTACTAACATGTTAAGCTGCATAGTTCTTCATTGTGGGGATCTGTCCTGTGCATTGTAGGATGTTTAGCAGCATCTCTGGCCTCTACCCACTAGGTTGCAGTTGTACAATGCCCCGACCCCATCATGACCATGGAAAATGTGTCCAGACATTGCCGAATATCCTCTGTGAGGTGAAATCTCCCCCGGTTGAGAACCATTGCTCTAAAGCATCTTTCAGCTTATATGCCACTCCTTCCCAGAAAGCGCTCTTCAGTGCCCATTATTGTCTCTCCTATGTGCTCCTGTATGTCCACCTTCAGGTAATTGTTACATTGTATTGTAATTACCTGTTTGCTTCTCCATATCCCCCTACAGACTGTAGGTTTACTTTGGTCAGGAATTGTGTCTTATTCACCACCGGTTTTCACATAGTAGATACTCTATGCATTTTTGTTGAAGGAAGTCAGAAAGGAAGGAAAAAAAGAAGGAAGGAGGGAAAGAAGGAAGGACAGACGGATGATAGGTAGATGATCTGGCCATGTCACTTACTAGGAATCCTGAAGGAGTCATTTAGCCTATCTGAGTCTGTTTTTTCATCTGAAAAATGGGATATTGGTCTTGATATTGTCTAATGTCCCATTACATATCTTTTAGGGCTCTCTGCTGTGGTAAAGATGAAGGAGTAACTGGGTTCCTAAGGAGTTAATGCACAGACACCACCGCTTACTTCTAGGGAAAGGCCCAACTTCTGCAAGAAATCTGGCCCATTATTGTTTATATGAACATCAATCCTATGTTTAGCAGATACCTTACATCCCTGGATAGAAGCCCAAGAGCTTCAGTCAGAAACAGAACAGAACCTGGAACTAACCCTGGTTTCTGGAGGGATCTTGAGGGAGTAATACATATTTTATGAGAGGGAACTCCCAGCATAGCTTAACTGTAGTTGGTTAATTAATGCTTACAAGCAAAATGAAATAGAGGGGCTGCTCAGCTGTTCCATGAGTCCATGTTTTTGTCAAAACAACAATAAAAAAACCCAGGCTGAAGTCCATAGTTAGTGGCAATGCAATTGGAACATTTCCCTCTAGAGAAAGGGAGGGATAGAGGCTTTCCTCACAGGGAACTGGGTATGTCAGTGATTCTCTCTGCAGACTAGTTTCTCCACCCACCTTTCAGAATGGACCTCAGTGGGAGTGAACTTGAGAGAGGACTTGTGGTCTCTCCAGGGGGCTGGTGCTTGACATATCCCAACATTCAGAAGAACCAAGAGCTTAAACAAGTGTACTAGCCTCTTTCCCTAAATGCTGAGTGTGTAAAGAATTTAAAGGATTAATATATTTCATCTAGGTTAATATAATCATTATTTCATATACCACAAGGAAAGAAAAAGCATTACCTTTGAAGCTGACAACACTATCTTATAACAGAGTATTTTCATATAGCTCTTTTAGACTTATTTAAGCACATGTTTTTAAAATTATTCTTGTGCATTAATAAAAAGGAAAATATGAGTAAATTAAACTAAGTACTTTGAAACAGTTTTTCACAGTCAGAATCTGAATATGAATATCTTTATGACTGAGAATTGTCATATTCCATATTTTTTGCCCATAAAGCATGCTCTTGTGTGCCATCAAGAGCGTTGGTGATGTAGCATTGCTTAGAAGGATGCTCCACTGATGTCTCTGAGGTTTTCTTCCAAGTCGCCCAGCCTGGATGTTTTGAAGTTCATATGCAGGCAATGATGATTGCATCCTGATTGTATCTGGCTGACAGCTGCAGCGTCCTAATTTCAGAGCCACTAAAATGTGGAAAAAAAATGTGCATTTTAGAATGGATGAAATAAGAAATTCACACTTTAATGATGAGAACTTTCTTCTTTTTACTTTAAAGGCTTGAAAAAATTTAGAATGGAAAGTATGTGAATTTCAGAGCCAGACAGAGCTGAGTTCATAGTCCTCTATCTACTAGCTATTCTAATGAGGGCAAATTATTTAACTCCTCTGAGTTTCAGTCTCCTCCTCTGTAAAACTTGTCTTAAAGGATTATTGGGCCTCCTTGCCCTAAGTAGTTGTATAAAAATATATTCTTGGGGCCAGCCTGCTGGTGTAGTGGTTAATTTTGTGCACTCTGTTTCGGTGGCCCAGGGTTTGGATCCCACGCGCGGACCTATGCACCGCTTATCAAGCCATGCTCTGGCAGGCATCCCACATATAAAGTAGAGGAAGATGGGCACGGATGTTAGCCCAGGACCAATCTTCCTCAGCAAAAAGAGGAGGATTGGCAATGGATCTTAGCTCAGGGCTAATCTTCCTCACCAAAAAAAAAAAAAAAAGATATATATATATATATTCTCTTCTTTTTGTGAAAAACAGGAGCTCAATTTAAACTAGTGTTTTCTCTGCATTTGAACATTTTATATGTGATTTTTCCAGATGCAGACTGCTAAAATTGGTAAAGTTGTTGTATCTTAATAATGAATTGGTTATTTTGAAGATGATGCGCACATTCAGATAGCTTGGTTTTTAATATATTTCACCTAACAGAGAACCCTTTGTGGCTGTGTTGTCAGCTTTTTTTATTCCTCCTATCAAAAATTTGAATTTTGGCTAAGATCAAGTGGTGAATCAGTGGTAGGTCAAAGAACTGATTTCCTCTTTCTCCTACATCCCTTTTCAATGCAACTTTTAAACAAATGTTAATTCAGAAACTAAATCATGGCTCAAAATACAGTTGACCTGTTAAGGCTGTTATCTATTTTAGACGAACATGTATCTCCCAGTGCAAACGCTAATAAGACTTGTACCTCCAGTATAAGTCTTGAAAATTCAAATCAAAGGATTAGCATTACCATTCCTGGTATTAATTCTGTATTAAATTCATAGAGGATCACAGGAAATCATCAGTTTCTCATTTTATGAGACAGAAAAAGATAGGAAGGCAGAAGCTAAAAGCAGTACATGGCTTCTTCCAGGAGGTGACTGAAATGTGGGAGCCACTGGCTACCCTTGGTGTTTTTATTTGTCTTTTTGATTTCTGTTGCTTCTTCATCTTCCCAACTCCTGAAGAATGGGAGAAAGCATCTTGTTTCCCATAGAGCAAGAACAGGTTCTAGGTCCTTTTACAAAATATAAAGTAGGACTTGCAGTGAGTGCTGTCTTGGTTTTATTTTTCCTTCTGTCTATTCGGATAGACAAGCTGGTGAATGTCACTGTTATAGTCACTAACAGGTACTGTTCAAGTTGGGAGAATTTTGGAGAAGTGGACTCCAAAATCTCCATATCGCCATTGACTCACATACACTTTATTGTATTATAAATTTTTATCATTCCAGTAACAGGCGATGAGCAGTCTGGAAGCAAGAGCTGGGTACAAATTCGCAGTCAGCTTCCCCCAATACCTAGTACAGTGCCTGCCGTGCATAGAGCATTCAGTAAATTCTTGTTGATGGTCATGAAAATTAGTAAGAATAGGAGGAAAAAGGGAAGAAAGAGGAAATTTGCTATTCAGAGAATATTCTTGAGTTCTTTCTGACTCACACCAATAGAGCAAAGCAACTGGCTTAATCCTATGTACCACCACCTGCATTTATGGCTAGAAATATAATTCTTGAGCCCGACTCCAGACCCATTGAATCTAAATCTTCAAGATCAAGATTTGGAAATCTATGCTTTTAATTATCACTCTTGACGATTCTTTTGCTAAGGCAAATTTTTTAAAATAATAGAGGACAATAGTACTTTAAAAAAATGCTTAAGTTGATTAAACGAGTTATGATTCATTACAGACTAACTTAGCAATGGACATGTTAAAACATGTTACTGGGCAGCAAAATCGTTGCAGAGGAAGTTTTTCTGTTTTAGGCTTGATTCCAAAACCATTGTTTTACTCTTCTTCCAGAGCTCTCTATCACCTCTCGTTGGGCATCAAAAAACATTCAACTTTATCCGTATCTCAGGACATAATATTCTCCAGTGCTTAGAAAACTGAGTATTTTTTAAAGATGTTGAGTTGGTGTTGATTCAGAGAAAGGGTGACTCAGAAAGTCAGATTCTTTTTCTATCTATACTAATTGCATTATACCTATTATTGTAAAGATAAAGAATAATAATAAATTTATTTTAAAATAATGTAAATATATATGATCACATAAAAATGAAAATGTTCCTTAATGCTCTACTTTTTCGCAGCTTTCCATTGTGGTATGATAAAGAGATGCATAATAACCTTGCCGGGAGCTCTATTTATGCACATTTTCTGTCTCCAGACATAAAATTTTGGTACTGTCATTTCATCTCTAACTACTCCTCTTTGTTATTATTAGGGTCTGAATCAGATAAAGCATTATAAATAATAAACGTTATTGAGTTACCTGATAGCTCAATCACGGAGGAAATAAGAGGTTCAAATTCCCATGTACGATTTTGATTAACATTTGTATAAATGTAAGTAGAGATTTTCTTCAATAGTTTTAAAATATTATTACTTTCCTTCAGTAAGACATGTTGATACACCATAGGTCAAACACAAGAATCCCACTAGAACAAAAGTTGACATAGCCAAAATAATCACACATGTCCCGTTAACACTAGTGGCTTATTGATTCATTTATAATGAGATTTTCTGCAATGAATAGCCCAATCTAAGCATGTTTTTTCTAGTCCTTGTAAATCACTATTTGTCTGTCTGAAAACCTATTTTCTTCTGTTTGCAGAGCACCTTTCACTTGCTAATGGTCTGTGCAAATTAAACAGTAAAGGGGAGGAGAGTCAAGGTTAACTTTTCAAAACTTCTTTACTCTAGGTGAATGGTAAGCAAGCAGCAATTATCTTCTGACTCTCCTCCCTCTCTGCCACCAACATTCTCACTGCTCCTCCCAGGAAAACTTTCCAGCCACGGAGAAGAACAACAGATACATACACATGCATGCACACACCACCCAGAAAAGCAAATGGGTAGGAAGGAAGTCTATTCACAACACCTCCTTGCAAAGGAATAGCAATTAGACAGATGCTTTCTTTGTCCTGCATAGACTAGTGTTTGCTCTGTTTCTCTGAAGCCACTTCAGTTCAGAGCCTCGGCGTGTGCTTTGACGAGATTTTTCTCAATGTGATTCCAGTAAAGTAGAGTGAAATTCCACATTAACCGAATTTTGCCTACACGTAGGCGCTGGGGATTCAAGGAGTTAGCAACTTTCCCAAGACTATGGGTCATTTAAGCACCTAGTATGAGAAATAAAAAATTGGATTTTTATGGAATTATCATTGTTCTACATTAGGTTTCTCGTTTTCTTGTTTGCCAACTTCCTTAACAGTCTTGGTGGGAGAAGAGACTAAGAGAAATAGGAGAGGACTTAGTGTTTGCAACAGAATATGTTTATAGTTATTTAAGATTTATTGGTTGAAAGTGACAAGTTGGGTTCTTTTTTCATTGACATACTATAAAGTTTTCAAATTCTGTCTTTCATTTCAAAACTGAGAGCTGCTAAACACTTGGGCACTTGAGTATCTTGGGATTTAGGAATTCTATTCTTCCCTTGTTTAGTGCGGCTAGTGTTTTTGATGATAATTATAAAGAGGATTTTGTGGTGGCTTTGAAAATGCTCGGTGTTGTAAATAGCATTTTGCTATCCAAAAGCCAGGGGAAATGACTAAGTGGGTCTTTGTGCATTTTAAAGACATTGAAAGGTAACTCTCTGAAATAAGATTTATGAATGTATAAAACTTAATAAGCAACGAATGGATCTTTATGTGCTTTCTTCTCAACACTGACTTTGAGGTTTTCTCTGGAGAGTACAAGAGCAAGGTGGTGCATATTCCTCTTCTGCTTATTTCCCAACACCTCATATAGTTTCCAGTGACACTTTTTATTTTCTTCTAAATAACTGACATAACTGTTTTGATTTTTATTCCAATGAGATTTACTGTGTGCTAAAAGCAATTTTAAAAAGATCTCCAAGAAAATCTTGTACTGTATTTCTATAAATCATACTTGAGGACGTTCTGGGAAAATAAGTTATAGGTTTTCATTATACTCATCCTGCTGAAGCATGATCTCTGCCTTGGCGTCTTTTATCAAATTCGTAATGTCCATTTATCCACAGCCATTGTCTTAGTCCATTCTGGCTGCTATAACAAAATACCACAGACTGGGTAGCTTATAAACAATAGGAATTTATTTATCACAGTTTTGGGGCTGAGAATTCCAAGATCAAGGCACCAGCATGGCCACGTTCTGGTGTGATTTCTTTTCCTGGTTCACAGCCAGTGCCTTCTCACAGTGTCCTCACATGGCAGAAATGGTGAGGGAGCTCTGTGGGGTCTCTTTTGTAAGGGCACTAATCCCATTCATGAAGACTCCACCCTCCTTCCCAAACTCCTCCCAGAGGCCCCACCTCATAATACCATCACATCAGGCATTAGGATTTCAACATACGAATTTGGGTGATACCTAGACATTCAGACCATACAGCTGCTTTCATCCCCATGTATCAATACTCAGAAAAAGAGTGAAATTTCTGTACGGCTGTCTGCAAATTTGGACATTTAAGATGTAAGAAATAAAGGAGTCAGCTTTCTGCTTGAAACTTGTGGTCAAATTTAGAAATACACTTTGATTCCAATTCTCTACTTTACCTACAGATAACCTTCTCAAAGGATTTATTTGTACTAGGGGAAAAAGTGCAGTTGGACACTAGCAGGAAAATAGAGTAGGCATAAGGCTTTATATCTTCATATCTCCTCTAGATAATAAATGTTGTTAGAATTTGGATGGTCTCATTTTTATAGTTCATCCAATTTAAACTGTATATTATGCCATACATTTTTTAATTAAGAACCTTGTGCAGCAAGGGCATCATGAGATGGTAGACCAATTGTGGTATACCAAATTATTTTTACATACTATAATATTAGTTTCCTTTTCAGTGTCTTGTATTTTAGACTCCAGAATCAAAATTAGTGCTAAATATAAGTTTACTACTATCTTGGGCATCTGGTTACCATCTTGCTATTTCTGCTGAATGTTGTAAACCACCAAAGGGCATTTTTTCTGGTTTCCAAATTTTTTTTTCTTGAGCAATTGCTGGTTTGGTCAATGGCAGAAACCTGGTTCTGACCTGAAAACTGCCTTAAACCATAGACCCTTGCCCAGAGTACTAGTAGAGAGAGAATTCTTTATCTTCTCAAGTTCCCAGGAACAGATTGAGAGAAATAAATCCACAGGTGAATACCCCAAATCCCTGCCACATTTCTGTATTCAAATAAAAAAATCCAGCTTGTACTTTTGGCTGATTTCCTGGCTGGATTGAGATTGGACACAATGGTTTCTGACTCTCATTCCCCATTTTATCTGCTGTATTTTAATAGCTCCAAATGTGCAAAGACTCAGTTTAAATAACCCTATTCAGTCATCTCATTTATGTTTTTCTAAGATCATTGGGCAAAATGGAGACAACTAACCTGCTAATATCTCATGAAGAAGTTTCATAACAATGTTTGAATACCTACACTATTCATTGTTGCCTCTGACAAAGGAAGATGTTTGTATCACTAGAATAATTAAAATTAAATGATCCAATAGGTATTTATTGCTCACCGACAGTGTTTAGCATTTTGCTAGGCATTGTGGATGTACAAAGAGGCAGAAAGATATATTCTTTCCTTGATGCTGCTCTTCATTAGGCTGGCTTTTTACTACTGGGCGTTTGGGTGTTGTAGCACTTTATCCCACTTTTGAAATTGCTTTAATATGCAGAAACATATTATGTGCAATTTCCTGTGTTAATGTGGACACATTTCTCATCTAGAAGAGAGATCATGGACTATTTTCATAAAACAGATTTCCCTTCATCTCCTACAATTTAGCAACCTAGCAGATGCTGTCGGTGCTCTAGTTATACCCTGTCTTTCATCTCTGTGCACCCAAGGCAGCTTTTCTACAAACACCTGGGACTCTCTACCTGCAGCCTTTTTCTCTGGAAAGAGTAGCCCTCAGTCACTAACAAATGGGGAACAGATAAATAAATACTCGCCCCTTCTTTGGGTTGATTCTCAGGCATATGTTCTATGCCAAGTCTTAGAGCTCCCCAGTTTCCCACAGTAGTGATTCAGTTGATAATGTACGCTTTATTGACTATCTTTCCTTCCCTGACTTATTGCCCCTACCTCCTCTGGATGTTTCTTGGAATCACCTCTCAAATAATCTACTTGTACTTAAATCCCTGCCTCAGATTCTGTTTCTGAGATAATAACCTTTTCTAATACAATCTGTTCAGTTAGGTTAGAAAAATAAGGATTCTTCCAAGACATCACCATTTCCTTCACCATGCTCAGTATTCAACTCATCACTAATATTTGCACATCGAGCTCCACCTTGCTGTAGTACACTAGCTCTGGTCTTCTTCCACTTATGCCTAGATTACTGCAGCAGTATTCTAACCAGAATTTCTACTTCTAGTTTGTATACCATTCAGATAATCTTACAAACCACTGCCAGACCACTAATCCTCTATTGGTTCCACAGTCCTAGCGTTTAAGAAGCTTCAGAAGTTGCTACTCTCACTATTGCTGTGATATGATGCAGGTTCATAGCTTTAAATATTTGTATGCCGCTGACTTCCAATAATTATATTTCCGTATCAAACCTCTCTCTCAGATTCCATCTTTTAGATACCACTGCCTACTTGACATCTGTACTTGGATGCCTATTAGACATTTCACACGAAAAATGTCAAAGCTGAACCCCTGATCTCCCCCGACAAACTCATTCCTTCTACAGCCTTCCCCATTTCAGTTGATCGCAGCTCAAACCCCCTAGTTGCTTAGACCTAAAATTTTGGAGATATCTTGATTTATCTTTTGTTTCCCCTTACAATCCACCCTAAATCCATTAGAAAATACTCACGTCCTTATCTTCAAAATGTATCCAGAATCTGAGCACTTCTCACTGTCTCCATAGGTAAAATTCTGGCATGAGCCAACATCATTTTTGACCTGGATTGCTATGCCTCCTGGTTGTTCTCTTTGCTTCTTGCTCTACTTTTTTCTATCTATTCTAAACACAGAAGACAGAGAGCTCCTTTAAAACTATTGGATCATGTCATGGCCCTCCTACTGAAAAAAGCCATGCACTAGATCTCACTCAGGGTAAAAGCCAACATCCCTGTAATCACCTATAAGGGCTGACTTGAAGAGTTCCTTAAATCACTCTGACCCTCATCTTCTTCTACTTTCCCCCCTCACACTTCACTACAGCCACATTAATTAATTAATTAATGTATTTGATTATTCACTTAGATATTTCTAAGCATTTGGTTCTGTGTCAGCCATGTTCTAGGCACTAGGGATACATATAAAACAAGACACATATAGTTCCTATCATTTTGAAGCTGAGTCTAGTAACTTTTAATGTGTAGTAGTTTTAAAGTATACTCATAATCAATTTTACGTCTCAGGTTTTTTCCCCAAGATCCTGTGTGTCAAACTTCCCATCTGTGCTCCAGGCAGGAAAAAAGGAAAAGAAACAAGCAAGGAAAAGACAATGCCTATAGCTAGAAAGAAAAATTCTCAGAAAAATCCCATAACCTGTTGGCTTACTCCTCATTGGTCAAACAATGTCGTTTGACCACCCTAGCTGCAAGGGATTCTGGGAAATGCAAGTGTTTAGAAGGGTTTGTTGCTGCCATGAAGAAAATCAGGTGGGTTTTTTGTTTTTTTTTTTCAATTAAAAAGAAAGAAAGAATGTATACTATGTAGATAAATAACAGTTTCCACCATGGCTAGTGTAAAACTGCCTGTGGTTTACACTGAGTCTAGGTCCTGCCCACTTCTGAACATTTTAATCAGAAAAGCATTACTACACTCATTTATTTTTATATTAGAATAAGGGCTATTTATTACCATCGGCTCAGGAAATGACCCAGTGTGGCCTTGTAAGACAGAATTAATTTGCAGTGACTCCAGTGAAAGGTGGCTGCCTTTTAACTTAATAACTTGAGAACTGTCAGTATCCTTTGAAGTTTGTGATAGTTATAAAGTGCAAATAAAAATTTTCCTAAAGGAAATCAAACTCACTAAGACTAGTAAATGAATGTTCTGTCACTATAACTATTAATGTGTGTGTGAGGGGTGGGCTGTGAGGGAGTGGAACGGTGTTTAGAATTTCATTGTTATTTTGTCTTGTTTGGTTTTGGCTTTTGGATTTTAGAATGCCCAACAAGTTTTCCCCTTGGAAATGAAATTTAAAGCATTTAATGAGTTTCTGGTTGTAAGGTAGAGTATTAGAAGCAAAGATTTTTTGTGTGAGCCTTTGTGGTGGAAATACTTAAAATGTGAGCGTCGCCTCCCGCGTGAATGTATTTGCACAGCAGGACCTCAGAAGGTAAATGAATGCATAGTTACTTGCTTCAGTCTTTCTGCCTTTAGAGGTGATTTTCTGAAGAGTGTATGGATCCCCATTTTAACTAGCTTTTATTTTCCTCAATGAGTAAAGTAACTGGCTGAACCAAGCATAAAAGATTTATCAGTGTAGAAGTAGCAGGTGACTGTTTGTCCAAGTCATGGAAAGTAGCAAATGGGTCATTTCAAGAAAGCATCAGGCACCATATCATGTATGTGTGAAATGTAACCATTTCTAATTCCAGTCCCAGGTTATTAGCAGCGTGGAAGCTCCTAACGAGGCTGGAGAAACGTTCTCCCAGGGGACATCCTGGCCTTTTATTGCGATGAATCTACTCCAAGTTCATTTCAGCAGGAAGCAGCACTTTTGATTTTTTCCTTGTTGCTCATTTGTGGGTTTATTTCTACTTAATTTGCTGATCCGAAGAGATGCCAGATTGACGTCCCTGGGGACTGTAGTTTCCTGTTGGTGCCTGTGCAAATGAAGGCAGCAAGCGGGGGCTCTGTGTTTGCTGGATTTTTTGGTGATTTTAGGTTTCCGGAGGCAGAAACTTAAAAACCCTGCTGAAACCTCAATTGATATCCTCTACTCACCACCACCTTCAAAAAACACAGCAGTCAAGTTAATTTGGTTAAGGTTGGGTTAGGAGAAATTAAAGGATTCTTTCTCATTATGCCTTTCTCAAATGCAAGATTTCCAGAACCCCAATTTTTTCTGTAACTCGGTGTTTTTAAAATTACCTGATTATAAGAGATATGTGCTTAGTAAAAATGTAGATTTTAAGATTCTTCTCTTGGAGACTCTGTCCATTAAGGCCTGGGTGATGCCCACGGTTCTGTACTTCTAACAAGCATCTCAGGTTGTTCTTAGCTTCAGGCAAGTTGAAGAAGCACTCCTCTCGTAGGAATGGGCAGCATGATAGATCTTAGACTAAAAGCACTAACTTTAGTATTATCTTTTAAAGTCCCTCGTTTCTTCATTATGGAGTGTTTATTACTAGGATACATTTATAAAGCATTTAATACCTATAACAACCTGGGAACTGGAGTAGACGGTTCTCTCTCATAAAATGGAAGTAATAGCTTTAAGAGCAATAAAGAAACCTTCCTAACAATACCAAACTCTGCAAGTTTTTAAAGGTCCCTAAGAAGCCACTGATGGTAGTTAGATGCCATCCTCTTTGTGCTTTGCCACTAGGGAAACAAAACACAAAAACTACTCATCTCTTCTTGAACGTTCATACCATTCAGAGGAATTGGGTGTTGTGGAAGGATACATTTTCTAGAAGAACTAGGTTTATTTTAATAGGACACGTAGGTAAAGGTACATATTGTCATGCTAAGAAGTTTGGGAATGTTCTTGGAAAGCACAGGAAAATAAAGTAGCTGCCCTCCACTCCCACCAAACAAAAAGATGTCAGAGCCTAAACACAATTTTAATATGACTGAATAATATGCTGATGAGTCTCATAGTAGTAATTTTCTGCATTTTGTAACTACCTTGGAAAACTTGCCAGGACAGGATCATGAGGCATATGATTCTTCTGGAATAAGACCGTGTATTAAAATTCAGTCCAAATCAACAATAGATTATGAGTCTAGCTTATAGTAGGTGATGGATATATATATTTAAAATCATTAATGCACCAAGGCTGTAGCTCATAACTTTTGATACTCTGATATTATCCTGAGAATTTCATTTAATCTCCCTGAATCATGTGGCTTACAAGATTTTCCCTCACAGCTGCAAAATTACTTGATAGTTATCTGTCATCATCTTCTGTTACCCAAAACATCTCAGAAGCTGTTAATGGGTGTCTGCTAGTCACTATGGGAGCATAATTGCCAATTTTTTTATTATCCTGGAACTGCCAAATGATGGCATCAATCCTTAAATATTCAATTGCCTTTCAAGTGAATGATTTGTAAAGCATTTGAAATCTGCAAAGATCTGCAAGGAAGAGATGGGCAAACATAGTTTCTCTAACTCTAAAATTTCTTCCTGGACATTTCTTGACTTGAAATATGGTAGGAAAGGTTGAAAAAATGTGCTATTTTTAAGACATTACCAAATTAGGTCTACTTTGAGCCAAAGTGGTCTAGACTATTTGGTCGTTTTTGTCTCATGTTGCAAATTAACCCAAAGTTTGTTGTTTACCAGATATTGCTTCTAACTTAGAAATTTTCTTAATGTTTATCAGTATAAAATAAGACCACAATTTTTATTTTAGAAATTGGAAAACATTTTCAGATTCCTGTGTCTGCTAAAAATATGAATCAGAACAACTCCTGCCCCAAGAGTTAAAAGTTTCTTTTATTGTCTTTTATTTTGAAGTCTTGCCGATTTCCCTTCAAGTTATTTACTCCAGTTGATTTATAAAGTAAAGATGCAAAGTAGCCGTTATAGGAAACAGTCCAGTCTGGGGAAAGAGGCCTGGGTGGGAGCTTTGGACATGTTGAGATGGTCTACCTCAGTTGAATTTCCAAGTGATTTAACTTAATCTCTGCATGAAAGGCTGCAGAATTCAATATTATTTATCTACTTTTGCAAAAAGTAGGAAATGACCTTCACGTCTAAGAGAAAGGAAATAGTCATGTACAAGAAAGATAATTTGGGGGCAGTAATTAAAAAGTACAGATTCCTAGATTCTATCCCAGACCTGCAAATCAAAATATCCAAGGGAGGGGCCGGCCCAGTGGCATAGTAGTTAAGTTTGTGTGCTCCGCTTCGGTGGCCCGGGGTTCGCAGGTTCAGATCCTAGGTGCGGACCTACGCACCACTCATCAAGCCATGCTGTGGCAGGCGTCCCACATATAAAATAGAGAAAGATGGGCACGAATGTTAGCCCAGGGCCAATCTTCCTCAGCAAAAAGAGGAGCATTGGCAACAGATGTTAACTCAGGGCTAATTTTCCTCACCAAAAAAAAAAAAACAAAAAATCCAAGGGAAAGTTTCTGGAAATTGTATTTTTTCTATAAATACCACTGGTGATCTCTATTATTCTGCAAACTTTGGAAACATCACACTATTACATCTGTAAGGTAGAATTTTATTTGGCCATTATATTCTGCTTCCAAAGAAGTTGCAATAAGATGAGGAAATGTTCACTATAAAATACTTAATGACAAAAAGCAGGACATAAAATTATGTATACAGTATGATTAGAATGCATCACACAGTAAATAAAAAGTGTCATTGTCAAAGCTGACCTCAGATGTCCTCTTTTGTTTAGGAAGATACCTGGATGTGAATGGGAAAGCCCAGTGTCTGCTTGAGAGAGTACTGGCAAGAGACAAAGCATACCTGAAAATATTGCAGGAAAGTGGCAGGAAATTTTATTTCCCTTGGTATCCCTTGGAGCAAGGACAGATATGTTTAAAAGGAAAAGGAAGGTAGACTGAGCAAGAGATAAAAGACTGAAGAGACAGATGATTAACTATTCAATGAGGTATTCCAGATGGTGCGAATAACCAAGACATGTAGGGCCAGGGAGGTCTACTATTACAATTTAAACTATTTACTGCACAGTGCTATCCTGAACTGTCATGTCATCCCCTTTCGTGCCTGGACCTTCAGTAAGCATGCTCTGGGAGAACTTAAAAAAGGCACAGCTACGTTCCACAGACATATTGATGCTAGATAGAGAGAAGACAACATTGGTAAATCAGGATGGTACAGGAATGGATGCAGACGTGTAGCCATCTCAATGATTTCTCCAAATATAAAAGTGATGCCAGAAATCTATACGATCTGAGTAGTCTCATGCAGTTGACATCTTGGTTACACATGCACACACACACACATACACACACACGCACACACACACACACACAGGAGAAAGACCTAAGATGGCAAAAGAAGAGTTATCTCGGCATGTTGAGATTAAAAGTGATCCAGATCTTATTTTATTGCTTTCCTCCATTGGGCATATATTACTTGTGTAATAAAGGGGAAAAATGATTAAACTATGGGGAAATGAAGGTAATTTTCAACAAAATTTCTAAATTTGATAGAAAAGTAGCAAAATCTAATACTCAATTTAAAATCCTATAGTACCGGGCCGGCCCGGTGGCGCAAGCAGTTAAGTGTGCGTGCTCCGCTGCGGTGGCCCCGGGTTCGCCGGTTTGGATCCCTGGCACGCGCAGACGCACCACTTGGCAAGCCATGCTGTGGCGGCATCCTATATAAAAAGTGGAGGAAGATGGGCATGGACGTTAGCCCAGGGGCAGTCTTCCTCAGCAAAAAGAGGAGGATTGGCAGATGTTAGCTCAGGGCCGATCCTCCTCACACACACACAAAAAAATCCTATAGTACCATGAGCTGTGTTACACTAGTTAACATTTTACAAAGAACTTTATTTGTCGGTCTATCATAAATAAAACCAAATCCCTCGTTCTCGAAGGCTGGTGTGCCACACAAAATAATTTACACCAAACTATGGGATCATGCATAGATTCCACTGGTTCAAAGTGGGGAAAAACATTTTAATGATTTTGCATTCATCTATACAATTCTTTTTGCTATCAATCATACAGTGACTCATGGCTTCTTTTCCTTTTTTTAATGATAACTTTTTCCCTATTTAAAGAATAGTGCTTATGAAACAGTATTGTATTTAGCCCAAAAACGTGCAGTTTCTGCTGTCAGATAATGTGAGTTTGAAGGTCACTTCTACCCCTTACTCTTAATGACCTTGGGTAAGTTATTTTCTCTTTCTGCAGCTGTGTTTACCCATCTGTGAATGGGGATAATGATGCTTCTTACTTCATAGGGCTTTTGTGAGGATTACATGAGTTAATGCATGTAAAGGGCTTAGCATAGCCTGTAGCCAATTGTACAAAATGAACTAACTATGATTGGTATTTGTTCATAATTGAAATTTCAGGGGAAAAAAACATTAAGAAGGAAATAAAAATCATCTAAATTCTTACATCCAAGGCAGGAGGTACTACCATTTTAGTACCTTTTTATCCTCCTTCTTTGTTTATACAAAAATGGATCCTCTTATACATATTGTATTATAATCTGATTGTTAAACTTTATGTAAACTAAATTATCTTCTCTGTTATTAAATATGCTTTCAAGACATCATTTTCACTGGCCATATGCTTTTCCATTTGTAAGGAAGCATCATACTTTATTTAAATAATATCATATTCAGACGTAATGGCTGTTTTCAAATCATTGATATTTTAAGAAAGCTGGACTGACTATTCTTACAATTAAATATTTGTGCATATCCATGATTATTACCTTAGAATCAATTTCTAGAATTGGAATTACTGAACCAAATGGTATATTTTTAATATCTAATACATGTTTATTATATATTGCTAAAGTGCTTTCCAGAAAGTTTGTGCCAATTATCACTTCTAATAGTATATGAAATATTCTTTAAACAATAGGTAGATTCTCTCTTTTTGCCAAAAAAGTGACAATGTCTTTTAATATTTCTGCTTATACTTTATTGTGCTTGAAAAAATTTGGCCATTTGCTTTTTTCTCTTGTATTTTACATGAATATTTGAATCGTTTAAAGAATATTTTTTTACTTCTTAAATTGTCACATTCACTGAGGTGACATCCCAAAGGCAGGCACATTGCTTGGGGTGAGGAGTGTATAGCCTAGAACACTAATGCTAAGGTGGGTAGTATCTAAGAGGAGCCGATGCCCATGGAAATTCCCACGGTTCCACTGGGGGCCTTGGAGATGCATATTTAAGCTTTCGAAGCCAAAGGATCCCTCTTGAAGCTGTCCTCCTCTCAAGTAAGAGGGAACCAAAAAACAGGGAGGTTTGACAAGTTCCACCCAAAGGGAACTCACATTTCTTGAACATTTTTCAAAAAGATAAAGCACTCCGGTTCCTCTTATTAAAAACAATAACTGCTTTCATTTGTTGAATATGCATACTGTGACAGGCTGACGACTGATGTTTTAGTATTATCCGTAATCAGAATGAGGCTAATGTGTAGGTCTGCCAGTGAAGGGAATTAACTTTTGCAATTGTAAGTGGAGATGCTGGGATTCGCCATCAGATCCGATTCCAAGTTCTCCCTCCACTCTCCTCTCAAACTCATCCGGGTTTCTCAACTGTCAGTCTTTGTTCTATTCGTGATTTTGCCATATCTGCCTGTTACTTTTCCTTAAATTGATTTTCTGTTTATTTTTGAAGGTTTCTTCTAAAGAGGAAATTTTATATCTATCATAAATGGAAAATTAGTAACATTTACCACATAAAAATAAAATAAAAATATATGCTTTTATGTGTACACATAAAACCATCTTATCCCTCTACCCCCTCCTCCCGTCTCCTGCTGGAGGCCAGAGGATCACATCTGGGGAAACATCCCTCCCGACCCTGCTTGATTCCCTAACAGAAAACATGCAGTCGCTAGGGACAGCAGGACAAGACTGTGGGAACTCTGTAGGAAGCTGGACCTTTGTACCTTTCTCCTATTGATCTCTTAGTTCTCACTCTCTTCTGGATGGTTCCCAGGAGTAACTGGGGAGACAACTTTTACAGTGTCAAGGGTGTTTGTTCTTGTCTTGGAGAGGAAGAAAAAAGAGTTCTGGAGGTTCAGCTCCTGCTCAGAGAAGGTGCTCAACATATCTTGTTCAACTTCATTTAAACTGTAAAGGGCTAGCTACTCAGAGCATTAAAACAGAAGCACCGGCTTCATGATCTGGGTAATTTAAGCCTGCCTTTCCATCAGTAGATCCCAGAGGTGGCTGGTCAAGCCCGATGATTTCCATTCACCAACACAGCTTAAGCCTGTCTGACCAGGCTTTGCCTGGTAGCATTTTCTTAATCAAATATAATGACAATTTGAATAAACCCTTAAGTCCATTGAACATTTCTCATGTTTTATTATTGAAAAACAAGAGGCACTTTGATTCTTTGAACATTTAAAAAAAACCTTCACTGTGTCAGCCCCTGTTTGTTATTGTGGAACATGACAGTTATCTGAAGAGAACCAGCCAGATTTAATCTGACAGCCACAGTCAGGGAAGAGTGCTACCAATGTAATTATCCAGTAATCTAGTCAGAATGGGAGTAATTCTAGGCCTTTCTCAGGCAGCTAATCACATTTCCTGTGCATTAGCAGCCACACATGGGGATCTTTTAGGAACAGCGTTTTTGGCTTGCATGGGCTTCATGAGCTTCACAGCGGTGTGATTTTTTTTGTTGACTTTCCCCGAAGTGGGTTCTTCAGTTTTTTTTTTTTTTCCTTTCTACTCTTCCCCTTCATTGCTAAGATGGTCTTAGTTCAGCTTGAAGTTCTAAGCTTGACAGGCTTCTGACCTTCCTTTCAGAATGCGGCGGGGGAGGAGGGGTGAATTCTTGGCCCCAGTTGCTCATTTTCTCCTGCAGGGATATTAGGGAGGGCTACTCAGCCTGCGGGGGCAAAAAAAAGAAAGATGAAGAACTTATTTTTCTACAAGGATAGCACTGCTGTTTGTGAACTATTTTGCATGTCATTTCTATATTGATGTGCGTGATTTTAGAGAGAGGTTTTATGGAGAAAAGGCAAGAGAAAAGAGACAGTGAAGAGATATTTAGTCTGTCAGTGGATCTGAATGTCAAGCTGTAGGCAATATTGATCATGTATCATTTCTGTAATCACAATTTCAATAGGGAATGCAGAGATGGAAAAAAAAGGAGGGAAAAAAAGCACATCCAGTGAATAGAAATTGTGCTGCCACGTTAATTAACGCCCTGCCATTTTCTTTCTCTGAAAACCTCCATTTAAGATAATTTCATATTATTCCTGTAAATCAGAATGTTTTTCAAGCACATTGGTTTCTGATACTCCAAGATTGAGGTGTCTCTGAAAATTCATTATACTAGCACCAGGCTTCTTTTCTTCTACTCCCATGTTTTGAACATTTCTCCAACTTTTCATAATCACTACTTAGTCAGTCTGAATCTAAATATTTGAATCTAATAGAGGGGAATTCCGGTCACTAATAAGTTTATAACGTAGTAATTTCCCCCAAAGTTATCTGTGATAAATAAGATTCCCAAATAGCCTCTAGCAATAATAACGTAACACATTAGGTGGAACACTATAGAAAAGCGGAAATGTGAAATGCTGTGTTCAATTGTTGTGTCGTAATTTTGAACAGGTTTCAACCACAATTTATACTCTCTCAACTGAAGTTTTTGGTGGACTTGAATATGTTTTTCTTCCTGTAATTTTGGGAGGTATACGCCCCTATGGGCTACGTTGTTCGGGTTCCTCTATGCACGCACAGAATCGTGGGTATATTTGAGCCTGGAGTCTGAAGCGTGTGAGCCTAGAGGCTAGTGTGTCTGGGATGGAGCATGTATACAGATTTCAGCACTCATTGTTCTGCTTCTAATTACGTCTCTCCTCATTTGTTCTAGGTTCAGATTCCACAAAAACTATTGATATGATCTATCTAAGGAATTCAATAAAACTATAAATAAACCTAGTTTGGGACTATTACCCAACATAATATACAAATTTTAGTCTCTTATTGCAAGCACTATAATTGTTTGATTCTCAAGTATAGATGAAAGTAGGGTCACATCTGAATAGTAGTTCATGCCAGGCATTTATGTCAATGCTTCCATGAGTCAGAATATGTATTTCAATCCAGATGAATTGTATTCTCTAGGTCACCAATTGAAATGTTTACCAAATAGAAATTATATTTAAACATGTCAGCTACATCACTTTATATAACAGCTTTCATCTAAGAATGTGAAAACATTCGTGGGAAATTAATGCCATGATGGCTAATCCCTACAGAAATGTTGCTTAACCATGGCTCACTTCTTATAGAATCAAAATGAGAAAAAAATTATGTCATAGTGATGACTTGTAATGATTCCAGCATCTCTTATTATACAATTGGCACAAATGAAAAGAACATAAGTTCCTACATTTCTCAAGGCTATTTTTCAATACCAGTTAAAATGATTCAGAAATGCAGGATATGCACAAAGGAAACTGCATATTAAGAGCTTATCCGAGCAATGGAACCTCTAGGTATTTATAAATGTGGCCCATTTCTCTGCTTTTAAACCGTAGATCTTGAGTTACGGAGTGATTGTGATCTGCAAATCCATATACATTGTTGATTCCTTTGTTCAAATTAATATCTGCTGAATGAGTTGGGCTTTGTAAAAATTCAGCTTTGTGTCTTATTCATTCTTTGCCAGGGTGTCTGATGCTGCCAAGCAATGTCCCAGAACAAAACGGTCTTTATATAAAGAACAACAATAAATTCCATTATTACCATATATGAATTATCAGCCTGCCCTCCATCAAGTCAGTTTCTGTACAAAGAGTGCTCTCGACTTTGAACTTGAGTTAAATCACGATGAGGCAATGGTTCCAAGTTTTGATCCAATGAATAGGGGATCTTCCATTTTACTGTATCATTTTTAGTGCTGTTTATTACCTATCACCTTTGATTTGGTTTCTCTATTTAAAAAGTCAATTTATGTAACGTTTTATTTTTGAGGCAGGGTCTACTTTAGGCTTACAATTGTTCTTCTTTCTTACACCATTAGAAATTTCAAAAAATATATTTGATGTTTTGCAACTTGGATGGCATACCTCCCATATTGGTATTGTTCAATGTCTTTGATAATATTTAAAAAGTAGGCAGTTTGGGTGACTTATTACTGGCCATTATCCAAACCCTCCTCCAACTTCAATATAGTCTTTTAATTTATATTGTCTGTTTATGTGATCCTTTGTCATGGCCTACATTTGGGAATTCTTGCAAAGCCCTACATTACCTCTCATCTGTTTATGCAGTCTTGCTGAGCATGCATTGGTATTTTATATTGGTGATATACAATCCTGTTGCCCTTCGTGATATTCCCTTAAATCTGTGCTGTCTGGTAGAGTAAACATTTGTCACATGTTCCTGTTTAAATTGAAATTTAAATTAATTTCTATCTAATAAAATCAAAAATTCAGTTTCTTAGTTGCACTAGTCACATTTCATGTGTTCAATAGCTACATGTAAGTAGTGGGTTCCAGACTCGACAGTGAAAGTATAGAATAATTTCGTCATTGCAGACAGCACTGGTGGACAGCACTTCCTTAAATGCGTGGTAAACTTACAGAGGAGAGTATCTACATTGACTTAGAGGCAAAGAGCAATGGTGGTCATATAATCCCAGGTTCAATACCAGAAACAGCAAAGTCAATAAAAGTAGCTGAGATTCTCAGAAGGTACACACTTGTAATTATGCCTCATCATTGCAATTAAATGAAATCATTCAAATGTTGGTTTCATTAATTCTTTAAAATGAACAAGGCAAACAGCCACTTGACTGTTCTTTTTATTTCATGGCTGTTAACATGTCATCTAATGATTCTCAGAAATGTGTCCACTTTTAAATACTCTTTTAAGTTTCTTAGCAATTTTTCTGTTTTCTTTTTATACAAAATCACTTCTTTACTGTGCCAGCCCAGGGCTCCTTTCTCCTCCTTCTGTTCTCTTCCGGATTACAATTTTTTCTTCCTTTATCTTTTTTTCCCTCCTCTTCCCTTTCATTTCCCTTTTCTTCCCCTGTTCCTGCACTTCTGTCTTGATGATGTTTAATTGTCAGAGGGAAGAAATGTGTCTTTTAAATAGATTATTCTGTTTTTGGAATCTCCCACTTGGTTTGGGTTAAGTGGAAGAGACTTTGGGGCAAGTCAGCTATCTTTCATATTTATCTTCCTCCTTCTGAATATGTGTGTGTACATGTGTAGGATTATCTGCGAGCAAATATCAGGCTTCTAAAGCATCCTTCCTTTCTTTTCGATCAGTATGGAACCTGAATGCCCATGGGGCTGTGGTGGTCCTTGCCAGAATGTGTCCTAGCTCTCTGTGGAAACTTCTGCTTATTCTCCTTGAAAGTTGGGACTCATCAAACTTCAAAAAACTTGTCTATGATTCAGTTTTCCCATGAGACAATCACAAGGAAGAAGACTAAATGTTCCATTGTCAGGTTTCTAAATAGAGGCGGAAATTCATAACAGCTAAATATGCTGGAATGATTTAGTGTGGAAACAAATGTGCAAAATAAAAGAAGTTATGTTACTCCCTAGCACCTTCAAAAGCTTAGGGTTTTCAAGAACTCTGGAATATTAGGAGTATATTATACTTCTCCCAGGCTGTGTATTCAGAGCAAGAGGTAACCTATTACAAAAACATGTTTATACAAACCTGAAAGCTTAAGATTTGGGGATTTCATAGCACTGATATAGATATATGATTTTTTTTAACTGGATTCTCGCCATGATTTTTTAGCTGATCACACCCATTTCTCTTACAACATAAAAGTTATTAAATGTGTTTTAAAAACTTCAAATCTTTTTTGAATGTCCTGCTGCTTACCTTTACTGTCTTATCTGCTATCACTCTCCACAAACTCCCCACATTTTAACAATGTTTAACCCATTGCAGTTCCCAGAGCAAGCTGTGCAGATGCTTTTACTATAACTAGAATGCACTCCTACCCATCAACTATGTTGAGAACGTGTATTCATCATTCAACTTTGCTCAGTTGCTCCTTGTGCAGTGAAGTGCCACCACCACCATATTAGCTATCTATAGCTACATACCAAATTAGCCCAAAACTTAGGGGCTTAAAATAACATTTGCTATCTCACAGTTTTGTTGGGTCAAGAATCCAGGAGTGGCTTCGCCAGATCCCCTGGCTTAGGGTCTCTCACAAGGCTGTGTTCAGATTGTTCCTCAGGACTGCACCTAGAGAGGATCTGCTTCCAAAATCACTCACGTGGTTGTTGGAAGGATTCAGTTCCCCATGGGATATTGGACTGAAGCCTCAGATTCTTGCCACATGCATTTCTCTATAGGGCACCTCACAACATAGCAACTTACTTCATTAAAGCAAGGGAGAAAAGCCAGAGAGGGTGTAAAGAAGGTGGAAATCACAGTCTTTTATAACCTGATATTGGAGATGGTTATCATTTGTGCTCATTCTATTCATTAGAAGCAAGTCGCTAGATCCAGCCCACATTCATGACGAGAAGATTACACAAGGGTGTGAATATTAGGAGGGAGAGACCTTTGGGAGTCATGTTCGAAGCTTCTTACCGTACATCTTGCCCAGCCATCCTAGAGGTGCTAAGCATTGAGTTCTAATACTACCTAAGACAGCACTTCCCCACTAAATTACAACTACTGGTTTCCATATCATATTAATTTTCATATCCTCAGCACAGTGGCTACATGGAGAGTGGTATATAAACGTTAGTTGAAGAACTAAATAAATGAGTCAATCTCCAGTATGAAGATTTGCATAAGGATGGCTGAAATCCATTGAATCTACTGAATGGGAAATCATACAGAGGTGTTTCTACTACAATACCATGTATGAGTTACTGAAAGACTTCATATTCTGCAAAATCATGTACTAAAAATAATGAGACTTATGGAAAAGATAAGAGATAGGGCAGACCCGCAAAACCTGTGAAAATTTGTAGCCCAAATACTTACAAACATACTAGCAATGTAACCTTAAACCCTGGGGTTAGTAATTGCTCATTCTGGATTATAGGTGTTGGAGGGCATTTAATTCACCTAGAGACTCTTAGTATTAGAATTATAAAAATCAGATTCAGCTTTTTCATTAATCTATTGTTTTAACATGGGGGAAATGTCTTTGCAGCTTCTTGACCTACACCTACAGCTTTACTAGATGCATTAACATAGTGGAAAGCAGAGAGATTCTTGAAGCTTCTAAACCATCCTGCACTAAAGGAAGGCAATTCTGTTTCCTCTAAACATCTCAGAATGTCTGGGTCTGAGTTTCTTTTTTTTTTTTTCTTTACTTGTAAAAAAGCCTACACTTCCTCGCTTCAAAACACTAAAATGTTTCGAAGAATCTCAGAGGAACCAACAAGACTTCCATGTTGTCTTTATACCATTCTCTCATTTTTCAATTGCATGTGAGTCACTGAAGCATCCAATACAGAAGAACAAACTGTCTCATTCTTCTCAGTCTTAGGAAAATCCTCTCGAAACCAATGCAACTTTACTACCCGTGTTGAAGTATAGGAGGTGCACTTAGGCCTATTGGACTAACTAACATGGTGATTTTGTTCTCATTCCCCACTTCAGAACCAATTGTGATTTCTAGCAAACATAACTTTTTTGGTCCAAGGTTCTCAAAGTCTGTTACTCACTCATTTACTCCTTCCCTTCTATAAACACTACATGTTGTCATGTTATTTTTTCTTTACTTTTAATTTTTAATTTATATTTTATTAATTTTTGAACAGATAATATATTCACATGGCAATAAATGTAAAGAAGCATCTCCTTCTCACCCGTGACCATTGTTAAGGCAGTTTTCCTCCTGAAGCCCAGGGAATCTTGTTATGTATCTCGAGGACACAATTCTCATTTGGAGTTGTGCAAATGCTGTGTGAATTTATCATTACGTTTCAGACTGTGTCATCAAATTCTAACATATGACATTTTTTTAAACTCATATAAGCACATTCTTATGTTACTTTAGTTAATAGGCAAGTTAAGTGAGTGAAGAAAATATATGATTTGTGGACTGTGAACGTGTGTATTACTTGGGTTCTTACAAGTTGCAAGGAAAAAATACTGTCACGGGTGATGGGTGTTTATTATAAGCATATGTAGGAACTGAAGAAACATAACGAACCTTCTAGGCAGCTGCAAAGTCACTTTGGGCCTCAGAGGTTCCCAGTCTGAAATGTTTATTAAACAACTGGAGAGGTGGAAATGATACCTTGTCATTCATGATACAAAATCTGCACACCATATTTTCTTATCTTCCATCAAGAACTATTTTTTGACTACCTTTTTATGTGTATTCTTATGCTCTCAAAAAATAAATTTCTGAGTATATCAGTCAGTATCCAATGTGGAGATCCTCTGGGTGGTCTCTCAGTAAAACCCATACTTATGTAGATGCCCTCCATGTTCATGGATGCCACGAACTCCATGTTGAACTCTGGCACAGATCGTTGTCATCGAGTTGTAGAGTCACATGGCACAAGGCCCAGTGCTCTTATTCAGAAGGGCTGATTCTCCGTTGGCCTCTTCCCTCAGAACAGGGTTGTGGTGGCCAAGATAGGGACATAAGCATTTCATAGACTATCCAGAGGAGAGGAGTTTACATCGTGTGTAGTTTTACATCCTCACATCCTTGCTATTTGATTTTATTTTAAAAGCATTGTCTGAGATATTAAAAAGGAACAGATATTTTCTCATTTTACATAGGAAAGCAAACATCCAGAAAAGTTAATGTTTTTGAACTCTTTCCATGAGAAGTCTAGCCAAACTTGAAACTCAAATAAATCAACTAGACCCTTGTTTTTTATACTTGAAAAGATAGTTCCATTATGGCAGACAAAGTGTCAGTTATGCGAAGTGTTTGACAAGGTACTTGCCCAGTGGACAAATGAGGAGAATTAGTCAAGGCAATTTAATTACTAGGTAAGAAACTGCTTAAGTTATCAAAAGGCGGGACTAAAATCATCTGTAGCTAAAAGTGTCCATTTTATTAAAGCTGCACTCTTGTAAGATTTTTTAATCCCACAATCATATATTTATTTGGAAAATCTAGTGGTCTTAACTGCATTTCAGGAATTCATTAAGCATCGTGTTTAGTTTAAGAAGGCTGGTTTATTCACCAGAGTATAAATGTAGTTTATTTTATAGAACTTGACATCTTGATATGGTTCTATACTCCAGGTTAAATCCCAACTACTTTGATTATTGATTTCTTTTGGCACTGCCTTTAAAAAAAAATCGAAACCATATTTATTACCTCATCAAACCAATAGGCTATCAAGATGTCACATGAAAGACTGTAAGACTGACTTAATAACAACTTCTTTGGATCAACAACAAACGCTTCCCTTGCTATAGAGACTAGTGATTCGAGGGCATAGAAATCAGAATAAGATTCTTGATTAGGCTTCCAACTGGCTTGAGAAGATTAATACGAGTAAAACACGATAGATGTGCTACCTTACTTAATTGAAAAGAGCATCTAGTTTTTGCAATTAAAAAATTGGAGAAAACTCAAAATAGACTACATTTTTTAAAGAAAATTGTTTGCTTTATTGTGGGCTAGAACTAGGGGTGTTGAGTGTGATTATTATTCATTGAACAAAATGGTACATTTTGGCTCAACTGAAGAAAACTTTCCTCAGTCTCATGTCATGATAAATTTAAGGTTGAAACTTCTCCTATGATTTGTGTCTGAAAATTCAGACCTTAAGCAAAAACTTTATTTTGATTTTTTGTATCAGCTTTCAAAATTAAGTGTGTGTAATGTGTGTAAACACATTACAAATACACACATTACACAAATGTGTGTAAACACACATACAAATGGGCACATACAAACATATATACAAGTTTTGATAGAAAGTTGGTTAGTTTTTAAGCACCATTAGTCCTAAGATAGTAATCTTCTACGCAATCCTAAATAGGGACCTCTTTCAGTATAGTCGTCCAGTACTTCAGTGATAGAAATCCTATTGACTACTTAGCTCCCCTTTTTCAAAGCAGAGCTTAACGATTACAGCCAATGACAGGTGGGGTAGTTGGTAGCTGAGCAAAAATCTCATTCAACTCAGCCCTAGATACAAGTTATCGTGTCTCATATCAGGATTTTGAATACATTCTAGAAATAAACAGTATAATTCCACTCACCGTACTTATTTATTTCAGCCTTTTCAAAAGTAAATGATAATTTTTGATCTATTATTTTTTAGTCAACTTAAAAACTTACTTTAGCACACCTCTGCTCACACATACTCAAATACATAACTGTATTCTCCTCCTTCAGTTTAGATCATTACTGGCCATAAAATTCTGGAGACAGTAGAAAACCCCTTTTTTTGGTCATGATGGTAGTCAGAGGATGTCTTTGATTCCAAATAATTGAGAAATGTAGAAATTTCAATGTGTTAGCAAATCCCAACATCTTCCTGAACGTGTGAAACACATAAAGATGAATGTGATCATAATTTCCTCAGCTACAGTTTCATCCTGTTTGGTTTTTGTAAATATAAATGCTCATGTTAATAAAAGAGTTCGCCCAACACCTCTAAGTATTCCCCCAACCTTGTGTCCTTGTAGGGATTTGGGAGATGAAGGAAAGAGAAGGCCAAAAACTCATATAAATGGCAATTATTTTAGATGTCACCAGGGTGCTCATCAAAATATATGGAACCCAAATAAACAGTGTAGATTGGATAAGAGAGCCAATACTATTTTTAATTTCTATGCCTACCTTCAGCCATTTAATATTTAATCAAAAATCAATGCTAGTGATCTTATAATTACATGCCTTACATGTATCTGAGGAGAAGTTTACTAAGAGGCTGTGGCAGAATTTTATTGCTCGCATGCATGGAATAAGAGACAAAACTAAAATTTCCCAAAGGAAGTTCTTTTTGGAAGTATCTAAATCAACTCATGCAAAAAACGAAAAAGACAGCTAATGGTATTTGAACAGGCAAAATATTTCGAATTTTGTTTCTCAAATATCTCTAAGGTTTGTTTCATGACAGAAGCCCTGTAATGTCAGGCATCCTGAGGGAATCTCTTTACCAAGCCACACGCCATCTTGTGAATTCTAAACTCTGTAGAAATGCAAACTTCATAGTATTAATTTTCTGCTTCTACAGGCTGACCTCTAAATTTCAAAGCCTGCTTTATTCTCTGTGGACAGAACATACTTGAAGGTTAGAAGAGAGAATTTGAGGAAAGCAAGGAAATGAATAGCAGCAGGATTTATGTAGATGGGAATATGGAATAGACATCAACTTCTACAGTCAAATTCCATATGAAGAAGTGGATTAAGAAGATGACAAATATTTGGAGATATTTGTTGGAAAACAGTCATTATTTCGAAAAATGAAAAGAATTCATAGGGATTGTAGTGTTTTGCATCCCTTCTGAGTGGCCTTCATTATCCCCTCTGTCTCTGCAAGAACGGAGATTGGCAGTGAGTCAATTTGCAGGTACCACTTAACTGGTACCTCTGTCCCACCCCCCTTTTTTATAGCTGCCACTATAGACACAATGTTGAAAAGAGAGAGTAGAAAAGATTGACAGAAAAGACACTGCATATAATCCCAATTCTGATCATTTTAAACCCACTTTTCAAACGATAAAACTGGGATGTAGCAAGGGAGGGATTTGGTGATAGAAGAATCTAGATTTAATGACATATAGTAAATATAGGGCCACAAAATCGTATGCCTTCAGGGTCACCAGTAATTATTGGCCACAAAGTTGCCATGTGGACACTGTAGCAAATTGGTGAATGTAAACCTGGAGGACAGCGGAACGCCACTACTCATCTACAACTGTCAGGTGCCCTGAGATGCAGAAATGTGGGCTGGGTGGGATGACATCTTCTGATTTTCCAGGAGAAGCTAAGATACATGGATTGGTGTGTGTGTGTGTGTGTGATTTTTAAACATTAGCACCTGTTTTTTAAGGCAGTACTAGCCAAACAAGGCCTGGCCTCATTGACCTCATGGCCTCAAAATATGAAGGTTTTGCCTCTAAATCCGGATGCTTTAACTTCATGTGGCATTTAAATTGCTTTGTTTTGTTCTTTGTCTTTCCTTCACACTCTTTCTTCCTCAGTGTCTTCATCTGTGAAATAGGGATGAGAGCATTTATTTTTCTGCCTCCAAAAGATCAAGGATCATGCGCATGTGAAGATTAATGAGGTCATTTGGTTAAGTGCTTCTTGCTGGCTGGAAGAATGATGGTTTCTGAATACTAATAGCTTTTGAATCATGTGAGCTTTCATGGGAAGAGAGTGGGACCATTTAGCTCCCCCTCTGCGGGGAGTTTTTATAAAAGAGGAAATTAGGGAGGAAGAAGCTGAAAATATTTCTTCATGACTATCTCCTGTTGTGAACTGTAAAGTGGCATTGGGAATTCTGAGAGGTTGTTTACATGATATTGTAGACCCTGTATGCAGTGTAATCCAAAGAGAGTAAAACCCTCATGATGTGAGTTTGTGAGTTTATATCCGTTGGAGGAAGGTGAGCAGATGTGGATGGGAAATAACATGTAAACTATCTACGTAAGGCTCTGGCTCACAATCTTTTTTTATGCTCTAACCAAATTGTCTTTTTATCTATCACTGGACTCACCCTCCCCGGTACGTTAGTTAGGATATATGAAACATAACCAACATATCGTTAGATTAACCCAATAACGGTTCATCTGTCTCTCAGATACTCCTAGTTGGTGGGTGGCATTTCACATAATGATTCAGAAAACCAAGCCTCTTCCATCCTATGGCTTCCTCATCCTCTGGACCTCCCCATTAACTGGCAAATGGGGTAAGAACACAGTGCATTACATGTGGAAGATTATTACGAGCCAAGCCTGAAAGTAGCGCGTGCCATTTTGGCTCACATTCTCTTGGCTAGAACTGAGTCACATTGCCACTCAAAGGAGCCTGGGAAACGTAGTCAAGTCTGCCTCAAAGAAGAGGAAATCATTTTGATTGACCCACAGTCACTGCCAAGCTTGAAATATGCTCAGTCATTTGTCCTTCCATTTTATCATCTGCTAGATGGATGGTTGATTCCTTTAATACAAGACGCTGGAGATAGACTGTTATTCCCTTTATCCTTTATCCTTTATCTTTGTAGCTAGCGTACTAGCTTCTTGGTTTTCTATTAAACATTTTTGTACACTATTTTAAAAGTTTTATTTTGTTTTGTTTTAACCTTTCTGTTCCATATACTAACTACATTCTTCATCTTATTGCTTAGAAGGGAGGTTTCTTCTCCATTGAGTGTTGAGAGTGTTTAACTTTGAATACCTTTGTTGTCAGTAAGCATTGACAATCCTGGCATAGCCTGTTACTGTCTGTGATTTCCTTAGCTGGCTCCTGTTGGAAATTGTTGATTCCTGGGTAGAAATCCAAAAGCATGCTTGTTATTTTTAGTTTTTGATTCTGAGACTGTCATGGGGAGCAGGGTTCTCTTTGGAGTGATGTGTCATGTAAAAATAAAATGATTGAATATTATGAAATTATACAGTGACTTTGATTAGTGGAGGCAGTCAATATTAATCAGTGCACACAAAACAATACAAATGTTCTTGCTCTTTTAGCACAACATTTTATACAGTGTAGCTGTTAATGGTTGATAAATGATAAGGAAAAAGAAGATAGATATGTATCCACCCAAGCTGGTGCTTGTCATGAGGAGTGGCAATCTCTAAAATCTATGAGTTATCTATGAAAAATGTAGGCTTAATTAACTTTTGTCAAAGCTTCTGTTCAAAAATCCGTGAAAATGGAAAGCTTCAAGATAATAAAATATAAATAAGTGACAAAAAATATTCTCTAATAGTTGTCTATCCATAGGCAGTAGAGTGCAGTGGTGAAGAGTTCTATCAAGGGACTACCCAAGTTTAAACCCTAGGTAGACCAAATCCGATCTGTGAATCTCAGCAAGTTAATTCTGAAACTCCATTTCCTCTTCTGTAAATGAAGATAACAAAAATAGAACTCATGGGGCCGGCCCGGTGGCGCAAGCGGTTAAGTGCGCGCGCTCCGCTGCGGCGGCCCGGGGTTCGCTGGTTCGGATCCCGGGCGCGCACCGACGCACTGCTTGGTAAGCCATGCTGTGGCGGCGTCCCATATAAAGTGGAGGAAGATGGGCACCGATGTTAGCCCAGGGCCGTCTTCCTCAGCGAAAAAAGAGGAGGATTGGCGGATGTTAGCTCAGGGCTGATCTCCTCACAAAAAAAAAAAAAAAAAAAAAAAAAAAAAAAAAAAAAAAATAGAACTCATGATGTCTTAGCAAGGATCAATAAGATGATGTTTGTTAAGAGCTTGCAACAATTCATGGCAAGTAGAAAGCATTTGATAAGGGTTAGTTGTAATAAACACACACAGAAGAAAATCATCTTCTTACAGAGAAAAATGGTTTAAAACAATGCTTCTTTAAATGTTATGGGCATACCAGTACCTGAATATAATGTTAATATGGAGATTCTTGTTCTTTACGTCTGTCATAGAGCCTGAGATTCTACATTTCTTACAGGTTTCTAGATTATATTGATTTTGCTGGTCTATGGACCACACTTTGACTATAACGGAGTTAAACTTTACAGTTATATCCTTATCTAAATTTTGAGTTACCTGTTGTTTATCTATGAATGTGATCATTTAATTCCTGGCAAGTGATGAGAAAGAGGAATTGCTCTTCATGATGCAAAATATCTGAAAAGCTTTCATAAAAGAGCAAGAGATGCTGTTGAACCAGATGTCTGAAGAACAAAAGAAGTTAT
The DNA here is from genome assembly GCF_020826845.1 of Diceros bicornis minor. Classification (NCBI taxonomy): domain Eukaryota; kingdom Metazoa; phylum Chordata; class Mammalia; order Perissodactyla; family Rhinocerotidae; genus Diceros; species Diceros bicornis. Next base: position 33,952,446 of record NC_080741.1, read on the forward strand.
CCAAAATTTCATTCATGTCATATTTGGTATCAAGAATTGTTATGGTCTAGGAATGTAGTCTTAAGGGCCAATGATATAGGATTGATCTGTTCTAATATTAATGAGACTTTTTGATATTATGGTTTTCTTTTATTTGCTGGTTTTTTACATGATCTCTTTGAGCTATTGTCTGCCATTGGTTGTTCTAGCATTATTTCTTTAATATGCTGAAGAAAGACTAGAAATCGAAATGAAAGACAATAATTAGCTTTTAGGGTCGTCTAGTGTTTTTTGACTTATGTTTCTGGTAAAGCTTGTTGCATCTCTTTTTCAGAGCAGTGTTTTGGGATTCCTGCTAGATTACTTAATTTGGGTCACTGCTGTTCCCATTAATATCATATATCTTTTTCCCTTAATTGTCCACTTAGGAATGTATTATCCTCTTAATGTATGTCATTGTTAACAGTTTTCCGTTATTCAGATTCCGCATCTTTTTATGTCTGTTGGTCATCTTTCTAAATATTCTATATAAATATCTATATCAATATTCTAAATATTTTTTTCTCTCTTCCTTTAAAGTAGACCTATTTTTATTTTAATGGAATTCTATAGCGAGTCAAGAATTTGGGTAATGTTGGCAATGGCCCATTGAGGGGCTTTGAAGACCCTGTAGAGGATTGAATTCCTACTTTTCCCTTTGTTCTCCTTGTATCTGTCCTGCCGTATTTCCATAATGAATGATACCAAGCCCCCAGAGCACCCACCTGACCAAAATCTCAGCCCCTACTTCTTGTCACAACGCACTGTGGCTACTGTGCATCTTCAATGCATGCATTTTCAATCTTCACAAGCAACAGTCCTATTTATTATTTTGCATAATTATCAATTGAGTGCTCTACAAATCTTGTAACAGCATTTGCATTTCCTTTTTTTAGAGGAAAAAATATTCTACACTTAAAGGTTCATTACATGGGATTGTTCTATTAAAAATACAACATGTGCAGAAAAAGAAAAGGCATGTGACTACTGTGATTATAATTAGACATAGATGCATAAGTATATATATATGAAAATTTATGGAGTCATGACACTCCTGGAATTGAAAGCATTGAAAGAGAGCTTAATTATACACTCTGATGTCTCCTGGTGTTTTCAACCAAAGTACCAATTTATATTACCTATTTCTAAGCACTGAAAAGAAGGAGGAAACATTAGGATTAACTGACAATAAATAAATGTTTTATTTTTTCCAGAAAAACAAGTATTGCCTTATATATATTAACTCAGCCCATTCCAAATGTATACAGTAGAGGAAACCCAGATTCTTGTAGTGAAAAATTTGACAATGAAAAACAAGCAGACATTCCTAAAGTGACCAAAAGTTAGTGATAGAGTCAACACACTGCAAACACACTAAATTCCAACGCTAGGAGAAAATTGGGATTGAAAGTGAATGCTTCACACTCCAAAGTTCTCTGACCACACTAATTTGTTTAATGGTTCTGCCCATCTCCAAATAATTGTTATCTTTGAATTTTACCCATGTGATTCTTCTCACTTCTTAAACTGCCTCTCTAGAGGTTTCCTCTTCATAGGAAACTAGGAATGAAAGACATGGAAATAAGTGATTTTTCAAGAAGAGGAGGTGATCCACCAACGAGTTGATCATAGAAAGCTCGTGCTGCTGGGACACCATCTTTATATTTTATTTATTAATATATTATGATATAAAACATCTGGTCCTTCAAAAATGTCTTTAGCTATGAATATAAATCTGACCTGGTTTTAATATAAGTCTGGAGTTTTTGTTGGTATAAGTTTGTTATCTACTAAGTTGGAAGACAGTGGAGTCCTTGAAGGCAGAGGTTCCTGCCTGGTGGATAGTACTTTGAAGACAAAATCTGTGCCTTATTTCCTTTAACAGCGTTGGTCATACAATTTCTCTCATAGAGTAGGTACTCAAAAAATGTGTGTTGAATTAATGTTGTGTCCCCACAATTTCCCTTTGTGATTTATAATATAAGAAATAAAAATGGCTTATAGTTTTAAATCATCTCCATGAACCTTGAGAGAGAGAGAGAAGTTTAATGCCTATCATCTCCTATGAAGTGCACAAATGGCCAATAACTCCTGAAATTCCTTAGTAGCCAATGTTAATGTATTCCAACAACTGTAATGGATTTTTTGCATAATGAAGACTTCTACTCTGGGTTAACAGTAATGCCATTATTTTGGGGGTATACGAAGAAGGAGCAATTTTATACAGTTTTTGTTAGTAAAGTGGCCATGACGATATTTTTGTGGCCTTTAGTGAAACTTTTTTCTGATTCTCCTAATAATTCGATGGCATTCTTCCAAAAGGGACAAAAAAGAAAGTCTCTCTTGGGGCCTGGAATAATACAATAGCATTGAGGAGCCAATTGATGACCTAAGATTAGGTAGCCACCAGAGGCGGTTTTGGAAGATATAAGTACTCCAATGATCTCAGGAGGCCTATACTACCAACCAACTCCTGTGATTAGTCTGACCACACCATGGCATCAGTGGAAAGATCTCTACAATATATTATTAATAAGTGATAGCCATAGGTTATTTCCTTTTAAAAATTTGATATATCAGGTAAAGAGTGTATTAGGTTTTGGATAGCTCGTAAATTCCTTGGGAGCAAAGTCTTTGTCTGTTGGTTTATGGCTGTGTTCTCAATGCCTTGAACAGTACCTGGAGGAACTCAATAAATATTTTGGATGAATGAATAGGTTAATTACTCAATTGGATAATTTCTATGGCTTCAATTTCCTAATTTTGATGAACTTTTAAAAATAAAATCTGTTAAAATAGTTTTCTACTAATTAACACAATTGGATTGATCTATAAGTAAGTACAAACCCCTTGAAAATGGTGAAATTATCTAGTACCCACTCTGACCATGAATTTTACTTTTAAAACAGAAAGAGGATAATGTCTCTAATTTTAATCCAGAAATTTGTTATTTAAGGGGATTGGATGCCAATTTCATTTGTTCATCAATGTTATTCTTAGCCTACATATTTATTACAACTTGTCATTGTTTTCCAAAGTTGAGGCAATTATTCTTCATAAATATGTTAGCTAGCCAGTCCAATGAAATTGGGATGATACAAGATTATCCAGGGAAATAGAATTGAGGCAGGAAAGTCTTTCTTACCAAACATCAACTTGATGATAGGCTCAGGTGAGAAGAGCATATTTTATGTTTCTTCGGAGCTGTTAAGCAAAAAGAGTCTTTAGAAGATACTTAAACACTTTTAACAATAACTGTGTTAACTGAAGCCTAGTTGTATACATGGATTGAAGCATAGTTTAGAACACTTCTAGGTTAATGGGGTTTATTTCTGAACACCCCATAGTAAAGAGTTCATAAAGGCCACATTTACAAATCCTGGATTTCTGTACAATGCAGAACCCATTGCGGGGAAAAAAAGAAAAATGAAAAGAAATTGCTTATTTGAGTTGGCCAGACAAAGAAGAAAGGAATAATATTAAAACCTAAGTATGAGTAGGAAAAGTAGAACTGATTGTTAAGAATAACATTTAGTGAAAATAACATTTTGGCTCTCTAGGTAATACCAGCAAAGGAAATGCATAGAATAAATAATGAAGATGCTAGTAACTGGAATTAGGCATATTCAGTCTTTTAGAAACCAGTTCTGACCAGATTTCTGGAAGATGAATATTTAACTGGTTATTCCATGTGCTATAGGCTAGGTAGATGGAATTCCTTCCTTACTATTTGTACTGGTATTTTATACACTGAAGCCACAGAAGAAGAAATAAATGCCACATTGCCCACACGGAAAATACAACCCATTATATATCACTGATTCATGTAGTAATTGAATTCTGTCATTTTTTTCTTTGTAAAACATTAATATATTTTGAAATTAAGATAGTTTACATAATTTAGCCTTAGCTAGATTTAATGATTCTATTATTTTGCACCAAAGAAGTATTTCAGTAATTTAGGATTCTTTTTCCTCCTCTCCTTTCCGTTCTCTGTCCCTCTCTGCCCCTCCCAGCCTAAACTAGTCAGTTTGTCAGGAATGATATCATGAACATAAACATTCTGATAATAGCTGTCTTCTTTGCAAACAGAACTAATGGCAGTATAAACAGTTGCTCTAAATAAGTAAGCATTTAAGTTTTCCAGTGTTTCTCTTTGGGGTTTTATAACTTACTCAGAACCCATTTTATTTTGAGAACAACTTGTTAGTAACCAGTTAAAAACAGTTTGATCTTTTTCATTTCAAATGTTTTATATACTCAAAGAGAAAAAATATTAATTAATTATCACTCATATCTGGTACGTGGTTGGGTTTCAATGTGAAACTTGCCAACTGTATCGTCCAGATAAAGTTTCTAATCTTAATTAAATACCAGGGCCATTATCTGAAAGTACCAGTTCATATCTAATATTTAATAAAATTCCCTTCAATGGCTCCCCATCTCACTCAAAGTAAAAGCCAGTCTTTAGAATATTCTACAAGGCCTTAGAATGTTGCTGGTCTATAGTTAACCCTTTCCTTCCCTCCGACCCTCTTCCCTTACACATTCTACTACGTTCACTCTGAGTTCTCTGCTGTTTTGGCTGCTCCACAGGCATACTCTTATATGAGAGCCTGTGCACATGGCATTTCCTCTTCCTGGACCAGCTTTCTCCCAAATATTCATTTGCCTCCCTTATCTCTTTCAAGTGTTTGTTCAAGTGTCTCCTTCTCAATAAGGCATTCCCTGAATACCCTATTGAAAATTATATCACCACTACTGCAGTACTTCCTAGGCTCACCTCCACTTTATTTTTCTTCATGGCACTTGTAATATGTTAGGTAATTTCCTTTTTTAATTGTTTATTTTTACTCACTAGAATGAAACCTCGCTGACAGTGGGGACCTTTGTCTGCAATTGTCACTGCTCTATGCTTAGGGCATAGAACAGTGCCTGGCACCTAGTGGGCATTCAATATTTGTTTAGATATTTGTTTAATTAATGAATAAATGCATATTTACTGCATTTTACATTTACACAGGGTTCTTGAGCTTTTTCACTATGTCAATAGAAATGTGTATTTTTGAGTTCCAGAATGTTGCATGGCAGATGGAATAGAGGACAAGGTAACTCATTTTTATTCTTGAATGGACAGGAATAGGACATAATCAAGTATATTATTATGTAAAGCCAATAGTATCTTTTAATCATTCTTTCTATTAGTTGAATATTAATATAATTGAATGTAGTATCATTTGCCTCACTGGCATTAATTTCATAACTTTTTATTAATAGCTATATAAATCTGCCAAGAGAACATATTTAATTTTTTTCAAATTGGTTACCTTCTATAGAAATAGTTTTAATATTTATCATTCTTATACAAATAGAAATTAGCCCAACATAATTATTAATTATTAGCCCTCAAAACATTCTTTTGCTTTGAAGTTCAATCATTTACCTAAGCCCAACTGACTTGTCCAATTTAATGATCTACTAAGATCAGGGATTATCCTGCTAGCACTAAACAGGGCAAATAAGAATGAAAAAGGTTTTATTGCCCTATCTTGTGCTCAATAAGTCAATTGTTGAAATTATCTGAATGGGTAAATTAATATTTAATATTTAACCAAATCTTTCCCCTGCCTCAAAAAATCTGGGAAATAATGTACTTATCCCCACACTCCCAAAGCAATTGGAAAGATAACAAGTGGAAAACATTGGTGATAAATGGATGAGGTCTGGCAATCTGTATGTAATGGAATATAGTTTTGAAAAATTGAGCTCCATATCTATTATCAGGTTGACACTGACATAGGTTGGAAAATATCTATTTTTTCTTGGGTAAGAATCCATCACTTGGTTATATTTAACTGTCAGAGCATTCAATAATCTATCCGAATGGTTCTTAATGTGTGGTCCTTAGATCAACAACATAGGTATCCCCTGGGATCTTGTTTGAAATGTAAATTCTAGGGCCTCATCCCAGACCTCTGAATGAGAGACTCTGAGAGTGGGACTCAATCTCTCAAAATCAGTTTTTTAATGTCTTTGAGGTGATTCTGATGCAGCTAGTTTGAGAAATGCCGATTTATCCTTTTCTGAAATATGCATGGAGCCTTTATTATGTGTGTGTTGTGGGGGGAGCAAAGATGCAAAATACATTCTCTGTCATAGAAGAAATTATACTGAAGATAGTAACTAGAAAGACTCTGAAGGAAAGTCTTCTGAAGAGACACTCTCCTGGCACACATTAACATTATTGTTGGAGATCTGCAGCATTGACATGGTCTTTCTCTGGTTTTTGGTTTCACTTTTATCTGCAGAAATCTGTAAGCCCATATTTGTAAATTTAGATTTGTAGGATAAAAGGTAAAAGAGTATAAATTAAATAGAAAAGCTTCCATAATCCTCTAAGGATAGCAAATAATATTCACGAAAAATTGTAACACAAAGCAAAAGGAGTATTCTTTTTGAATCACATCTATATGAATTTCGGTTCAGGAAATAGGGCAAGCAGTAACCTATCAGAATAAGGGTATCAGATATTCTCCAAGACACTTCCTTTATTGTTTCTGAGCTACACAATTAATCACCCATTCAGTCTCTTTGTTGTCATTCTCATTGTAAACCACATTAGCTTCTTCAAATGACAGGAACAGGGAATATTTGATATTGTATTCGGTCGCTATTGAGACAGAAAGAACAGAAACCACCCTAGGTATTTCAGACTGAGGACCTTTAATACAGGAATTGTTTGCAAAAATGTTAGAAGGACTGGAGGAGGAAAAAGAGGAGGATGAAGTAACTCAAGAGATGAATAAGGGGGCCGGCCCGGTGGTGCTAGCGGTTAAGTGCATGTGCTCCGCTGCGGCAGCCCAGGGTTCACAGGTTCGGATCCCCGGCGCGCACCCACGCACTGCTTGTTGAGCCATGCTGTGGCGCCGTCCCATATAAAGTAGAGGAAGATGGGCATGGATGTTAGCCCAGGGCCAGTCTTCCTCAACAAAAAGAGGATGATTGGCAGATGTTAGCTCAGGGCTGATCTTCCTCACAAAAAAAAAGGAAGACAGAGATGAATAAGAAGAAGAAACTGCAAGTACCCCTCGGGCTGGCCAAACAAAACTGAGGAGTGGTGTTAGCAGATCACAGGGGCACACTCATCTCTAACACTGCTGTAACACTCTGCCACTGTTGAAACTGCCACCAACCCCACTGTGAGAGCTGTTGGACACTACTGCTGGCCCAGGCTGTCCCTGTCATTTCAGTCAATGGAGCTAGCAGCTGAAATGGAACTGCTGATGGTTGCCGGAACCTGTCACTGGCTACTGATGCTGGTGACACTTCCAGAAACCAAGGAAAAAACGCACTTTCCCTTCTTCCTGTCTTCCACTCTCACATTAGTACCTCCCACTGGCAGACCTAACCAGAAGTCAGGTGGAAAATCCAGGAAATGTAGTTTTCAGGGTCCCAGTACCTGGGATATAGAATAATACACAAAAGGTTGAAATGAAGCTGAAATAAAGGGGACAAATGACCTGCGCAGACATGATGACACATCTTAAAACAAGTAGTTGGAACTCATAGAATCATAGAATTTCAGAGCTTATGTGTGGAATATGCTCCAGAGCTCTCCATGGAAGAGACCGAGGCCGGACTTTACCTGAGACTACATCTTGCCTGGCTCTTTCTGATTCCCTCTGCTGCTTCTCTTTCCTTGCATTACTCCCTCAATAAATCAGATGCACCTGGATCCCTGCCTCAGGCCCTGCTTCTAGGGACAGAGACCTAAGACACTACCCATACTCTTCTCTTCACCTGTCATCTTTGAGCCTCACATGAATTGCCTCATTGTATAGTCGACAAAATTAAATCACAGAAAGCCATCTGTCTAAGTGCCTTGTCGAAGATCATATTACTTGTTGGGAATAAACCTGGTGTTCTGCCCCTAGAGTCACTATAGTGACTGACCCTAGCAGTCACTGTTACTACTCTCAGTAAAATAAAAGAAATTCAGGACCACTTTTACTATCTTTGTAATTTCCCTTGGGACTCACTAAAATGGGAGCTCAGAGCAGCTGGCAGATAAAAATTAACAATTTAAGAATAGAGATCTCTCTAGGGTTTTAGATTACTGAATCTCAGACCATTTTGAGGGTTCTGTGAGTGATTTCTTAAGCCTGAACATGATTCTAGATTCTCCCATCATTCCACATTCTTCTTCCTTTTTGTTTTCTTCCCACAGTCAGTGCTGGTTTTTTGTTCTTATTTTTTAAACCACGTGTGCCAGAAGAAGAAATACTGGCTTCTTACCGGAGCTGACTGAACACATCAATATCCATCCAGCATTGTTCAACTTTGACTCAGCTGGCAAGTGCTCTTTCGTGGAATCATGCCTAGCTGTCTTTCTGAAGACATCCTGCTTCGGTGTCCTTTGCCAAGCTTCAAATTACAGGGTCTTATATAAGCCCTTTAACCCGCCTTTTGTCAGGTTTTGTTTTGTTTTGTTTTGCCAGTTTCTGATCTCTTCTAACATAGAGTGACCATAAAGTCATTTCTTGTAATTGTTGATTGGTCTCTGTGATGGTCAACAACTTTCATGCACAGTAAATAATATTTAATATATTTCCAACTGCATAAAAGACTGAAAGGGACCTTATTATGGGTTGAATTGTGTCCCCTCAAAATTCGTGTTAAAATCCTAGCCCCCCAGTACCTCAGAATTTGGGAAAGAGTTGTTGCAGACATAATTAATTAAGTTAATGTGAGGTCACACTGGGATAGAGTGAGCCCCTAATCCAATATGACTGATTCCTTTATAAAAAGGGGAAGACAGCTATGTATACAGGGAGAACACGATGTATAAATGAAGGCAGAGATTGAGGTGATATTTCTGTAACCCAAGGAATACTAAAGATTGCCAGCAAACCACAAGAACTAGAGGAGAGGCAGGGAGCAGATTCTCCCCACGGCCCTCAGAGACAATCAACCCTGCTGACACCTTGATCTTGGACTTCTAGCCTTCAGATTGGAGAGACAATAAATTTCTGTTGTTTAAGCCATGCAATCTATGGTATTTCATTATGATAGCCCTAGAAAATAGGTCTGAATTCATGTGTCCTGGTACCTGGATTATAAATAGAACTCATTTTTTTCAGTAAAATTCTACTCCAGGATGTTGTTTTTCAATAGACGATCTCAATTTTTATATAAGTGTCTTCGTGCTTATGTATCCTGTTTTTAAATGCCTACTTTGTTTTATTTATTTTCTATTTTTTATTTTCTATTATTGTGTATTTTGTTGTTGTTTTTGTTGTTATTCTTGCTTGTTCTGATCATTTGGAAGGTGTTTAGTCTTTGTTAGCTCCTCCATGGGCTACTTTTTAAAATTAAATAATGTAGGTACATAATTTAGACAGTTATGAAAAATAAAGAAATTAACAAACTTACTTTTCCTCCTATTACCTCTCTCCTTCAGTTTCCAAATTCAATTATTCATATTATTGTTTTTACATCCAACTTCATAATATTTACATTTTGTTATAGAACCATCACAGCCAAAATTATTGAGCTTTAGTTCTGCATTTAAATGAAATCAGTATTCATTTTCAATCATTTTATATAACGGCTAAGCAGTTCTTGAATTCTCATTTTTATTTGCCTTACAATTTTCTGAATTTCATAAACTAGTAGTTTTTGGAGAAACCATTGTGAGTGTTATGGTCCAACATCTGTGCATATTGTAGAATGTCTTTTTTTAACATTTATATATGTGATAACTATACTGAGTATAAACTTCATGAGTCGTTTTTCCCCTTTAAAACTCCTTGCACTACCATTTTTGTTTTGTTTTTGCTTGCTGTGTTGTTGTTGTTGCTTTTTTTTCTGGTGTTAGTGTTGCTAAAGTAATCCTGATTTTCTATCTGATGGCTAAATTTCTTTTTCAGGATGGAAGCCTCAGAGATTCTTTCCCTACCCCTAAAATTCAATTATTATGTTTTGTTTTGTATCAAATTTTTCCTAAAATGTGGTATTCCATTTTGATTTAGATTTATGAAAGTCTTTATTAATTTTTTTTTAAGAAGTGTTCAATTAAACCTTTGAATGTTTTTGTTTGGTGTGATTTTCCTGAAGCCTGTCCACCCTATGTGTGACTTTGTTTTCAGGAGTATCTATTCTACATCTCATTCCAAATGTCTCTGCATTTGGCAGATAGACTTCAACATCTGTGGCCTGGAGTCGTAGTGTTTTCCAGTCTTATTATAGATAGCCTCAGCTTCCCAAATTTTTTATTCTTCTCTTCGTTTTATTACGTTTTCTGGAAAACATGCCCTTTTTTCCACAGGCAGTCTAGGATAGTTTTCTTGAAAATTAGATATAATAAAGGATAATCTAATAAGAGTTGTTACACTCTTGGGGTTGCTGTGGTGTAATAGGAAAAGCCCCAGAGTAGGAGTTAGACCAAATTTGAACTATGGCTCTGTCTGTCACACACCAGCTCTGTGGCCCCAGCTAGATGAGCACAATTCTGAATCTCAGTTTCTTTACAAGGTTGTTGTGAGGATTAAATAAATAACCTACCTGAAGCTGTGAGTAAGTTACCTGTGAACTATAAACAGAGTGCTAGCTGCTATTATCTATTTATTTAAAAACAATTACAGAACTAAAGAAAGTGAGATTAATCTATGCAGGTACTGGGCAGCAATCTTTCCTTTATGCTCAGCTCTGGTTAGGCCTATGTTAAGATTCTCTTCTCCTTCTTCAATTCCTGTCAACACATGATTCATTGCAACTTTAGTTGATATAAAATATTCTATTGGATTGGGGTTGGTGGGAGAAAGGTCAAGACAAGAAGTTCAAAAAATATATCACATAGGAACTTGACTTTCAAGTACTTATGTGCACTCAATTTTAGGAGAATTCAAAGGATACTTATTTCTAAATACCATTAGGGGTTAGGAAGCAGTCCTCATAACAAACTGTAGAAGCTGATGGGATTTTGCTTGGAAAAGAAAAGTGAGAGGGGAGATTTAATATTTCTACTGCTTGTAATACATATGAGATTAGTAACCTGCTGAGATTCTTTGTCTCCAGTAATTGTAGGGCAAATGAAAATTGGATTTAGTTGCATCAATAAAAATCTCCAGATAGTGAAAGCAGGGTTGGGCTTCCTTATAGGGAGGGGCTACCCACTTGTAATATACCAGGGGATTGGGAATGGCTGCCTGCTCCCCTACCAGTAAATGTTTTCCATTATCTCAGGGATTGATGCCATAATTTCCACTATTAAAATGTTATTACATTGACTAGGCAACAAAGTATTCTGTCATGCACAAGGTGGTGTAACCATTAAAAGTTTGAGAGAATGAGTTAGCTGATAGTTTCCCAAAAAAAGTTTGACGCTGGGGAGAGGGAAAAGGAATATTGGGTTCTTGAAGGGGGAAGAAGTTGACATTACCTCAGAGGGGAAAGAGTACAGCATGTGGAGTCTGGAGGCCCATCTACCTCTCCATTTTATTGAGATCAATAAAAGCTATTAACCACTGACTGGCTATTGAGTGAAAGGATAAACTCACTTTTCTAGATATCTTTAAAAGTTGGACAAATGATTTGCAGTTATCTTATGTTATTTCCTGAACTTTCCAACAGCCATTTAGTTGTGCTTGCACACATCAAAATGGTTTGGACGAGCGCTGCTCCAAGTGGCCCTATGATCATGGCATCAGTGTTACCCCAGGGGCTTGTTAGAAATGCAAATTCATGGGCACCACCCAGACCTGCTCAATCAGTGTCTCTGGGGGTGGAGTCCCAGGGTTCTGTATTTTAACAAGCCCTTCAACTGATTTTTAGCAATGATAAGGTTTGAGAACCACTGATTTTGATTGCTCCTTACTGGTTAAGAACATACATGAGCTTCTTATATTTATTTTTTGCCTTTTGACAATACATGCCCGCATGCATACAACTTAAAAACAGGGTAAAATATTTCTTTGCAAGATTCTTCAATTTTTTATCTATCAGCTAAAGCTCTTAATGGTATTTATTAGAGTCCATTTTGCCATACAATAGATTGCCAAGATCATGATTAAGAAGCTTATTCAAATGTGTTTAAAATGCTTAAATGGAAACAACCTGGAGATGTAATTGCCAAAATTTAATCAAGGATTTAATTTGTAGCTCAGACAGGCCAAATGGATTTTCCCATTTTTCAGCTCACTGTTTGTACAAGGAAATTAAAAAGTATGGAATCACAGGCTGAGCAGTGAACCCTTGAAGCATGTTGCAGTATGCTCACTTATTCTCATTAGCCATATTATATCATCCTACTCCTTGGGACTTGTAGTTCCCAAAGCCAGACTAGACCAAGTGGAAAAAAAAATATAGCACTAAATATTTTTTTGATCAAATGTTATAAATTATTCGCTGACCATATTAGCTCACACATTGCTATAAGAATTAATAGAATAGGTTAAACATCCTGTTCTTAATTCTGCTTGTTAAAAAATGCCCTTGTTTTAGCATGCCGTGTCCAGCTGCCCTCAAACCAATAAACTAGGGAGAAGTATAATTGAGAATTGGAACACATTTCATGTGAATTTGATGATGGCCACTGCTGGTAAAATACCATTGTGTTGCCTCCTCCATTCTACCAGTGATAATAGATTTTCACTGAGATCTTTGCACTTGTTTCACAAAAGCCCAAGCTTTGAATGCTTTGTGCCCCACAGTATCCATCATTTAGACACTGAAATCCCCAGTGTAGATTTGACAGAGCAGTAGTTTCTCAACCATGGCCTGCCAAGTCAGCATTAATGTCTTGTGTGCTCTGAGAAAAAAATGAACAAATAAAGTTGGTGATGTTCTAATCAAGGTGGGCAAGCATGTTTGTATATTTGCATTTGAGTGATGCTTTGCCTCTCAAAAGTGCTGGATTAAGATATATTAGTGTGGACCATTTCTATTGCTCCGGATGTGATGAGGATAGTGGAGTCTAAGTAAAATAGTGTCTTTTTCTCCCTTGGCTGGAATTGCATAGACACATCCCAATACTTGTTTATGAAGAACATCAAGACATTTCAGTAACAAGTCATTCCACCTAATTGCACCTTGTGCAAATAGTGACTGAAATATATCTTGCTTGCAATTAGAAAAAAGCAGAAGAAAGGACAACTAGGTCCCAAGTGTTTCACAATAAGATAAGGTATATATTGTAGTTTTTCCCCAGCATTTTATTGTAAAAATTTTCTTACATACAGAAAAGTGGAAAGAAGTTTACAGTGAACTCACTATCTAGATTCTACAATTACTCTTTTACTATACTTGCTTTATTGCATATGCATCACTCTATCTGTTCATCAATGTATCTTGTTTTTTTCAATAAGACATCAGTTGCAGACATCAGTACATTTCACTTCTAAACACTCAACATTCATATCATTAACTAGAGTTCAATATTTGTTGTTTTTTTCTTTTGGGGTGAAACTTCCATAAAATGAAATACATGAATCTTAAGTATACCATTCGATGAGCTTTGCCAAGTGTATCCACCTGTGTAACCCAAAGTCCTTTCCAAATAGAGAACATTGCCCATCACGCTAGAAATTAATGTATATATGTCTGAATTAATGTATACATATTGCTAGACCTCTGATACTTCTCTTAATTTAATAACGAGGCTCCCCTAGGGCTTTACATGGTAACTGTGGGGGCTGACATGTTTATCTTCTCTCTGCTATCTTTCTCTACTCTCTTACTTAGTAAAAATGACATGCTTCTCAGTCTAATTGCCATCCTTCGTATCCTGCACTTAGCTCATGATTTCTTAAATTTTCTAATGCTTCATCAAAATTAGTAGAAGAATGCAAAGATACATGAAGTGAAAGTTAATAACAACCACCTCCAATAAAAGTAAATTGACTCATGCTGATTGATCCACAACTTTCTCCATGTTCCACTGATCTTAAGTAAGGATGCCCAGATGTAGAAAGGCAATTAGATGTTATTTTTTAAACCAGCTCTAGTTCATTGATAATGGCTGATGGTTGCTGAGAGTGCTATGTTAAGAAAGATCCTGAGGCTATGTCTGTTCTTAGTGGGAAAGTACCACAAATGCTTAGTGTTATCTGTCATAGGTAGAAGCTGGTGCTGGGAAGCAACAGCAGGCGTGACATCTCTTTTACATACAAGATTTGAGTAAGTTCCTGAACTAGTCCATGTAGTCATCTAAATATACTTCTAGATTGAACCAGGCAACTAAAAAGGGCAGAAGGGCACTGAGTACCACTCTAAAACATTTCTATCCTAGCTCATATTTGTATTGTATTAAAATAATCAGTGTTGCTTTGCAATAGTCCTACCCACAAATGGGAAGTCTAAATGGGGTTTAAAAATACAAGGTAGGGGAAAAAGAGAAAAAAAAGACATGGAAAGAGAGAAAGAGCCAAGGACTGATATATTCTATCATTCTAAGAGTGAAAATGTGTCACTATTTTCCTTAAGGCTGATATTACCTCTAGAAACTACCTTTCCTATGCAAAGTGTAAAATTATAAGTAGTTAAGTATTTGAATCACTGCTACCGTGGGATAATAATGCCTAGTTCAACTTTATTGCTTTTCTCCAAGAAGCAGATACTGGGTCAGTCAAGATTATTCTTAGCGGGTGCAGGGCAGGATGGTGGAGTGAGGAATCAAGCCTTCTTTCATCTTTTTACTAGCCGGCTTTATTTATAACACTTCAGCAGATGTCAAGACGATTTGTTTTGTTCCTCGTAGCCTCTGTGTGATCTCTCTCTTCACTGCGGTGTTCCCCAAGTGTGAGTTGCTTGGCTCAGGATCATTTTCAGAGACTCAATTTTCAAAGCAAATACATACACAAGTCGGTAGTATTTTCAAAAACAAAGGTTATCACATTTTTCCAAGGGGGATATACGAGAGAAGGGAGGATGCTGAGAACAGAGTGTGAGTTTATTTCACATGGCAGGTCTCATAAAGATTGCATCCGTAAATGCGTTGCCAAATTGAACAACAGCAGAGGGGAAGAAATGGCGGGTGTGCGGGGGGTGGCACTCAGACGAGAGCAAAGCTAAAGGAACAACTTTAGCAAAGTGTCAAGCTTAAGGAAACACGCCTATAGGGTAGGTCTTCCTACCAAGTCTCGTGTTAACTCCTGGCCAGAAATACATAGGGGGAGACACACACACACACCACCTTTGAAGGGATAAAATTTTTATTTCATCAGGATTGCTGAGGAATGTTGCTGCTGATAAGGCAATAGAAAATATTTCTGGGAGTGCATTTTCAGAATTTGGGAACAGAGACAGTCTGTCTGAACCCAGCTCAACTTTTCTTTCTTATCACTTTTTAAAAGCCTGTTATCTTTAAGAGCCAAATTAACATTTCATGACATGGCTTCTCAGCAGCTGATACTCAGGCATCACCGGGCTAGACAAGAATGACTAAGCAGTTTTGTAAAATGACTGTCTCCAGAGCCGCTGGCTTGACAGTTTTGGTGTCAATCATATATTCAGGCTATTTGTTCTCTCTAGATTTATGTAGCTCTGTAAGAATAGAACTGCTTGTTCCAGGAAAGGTGTGAATAGTGTAATAAACAAAAGGAGCCACAAAGTATATTCTTATGAGAAGCCAATTAATTATTCACGCTATGTTGAAAGCATGGTCCATTTTCTGTTTTAAATATTGCATTACATAGAATTTTCTCAATGCGTTTAGAATATACTTAGTACTATCCTGGATAGAAATTTTAATAGTATGGTGTTGTGCTGGGCAGTCTACCAATTAAAACTCAAAAATAAAACAAAATAAAATAAATAAATGCAATCCTCATTCCTAGAAGATGAGTCCCAATATTTAAATTTTGACTTTTGATGCCTTTCTCTATTATTCTTGACATTCTGAAGAATTTCAAATGCCATATTATAATGCACTTTAATGTTTTAAAATAGGTGACATTTTCCTAAACGTACAGTTCTGTAAAGTGAGGTATATAAATATTTCTGTGAGTAGCTATATGAGAATAAGTTTTATCACATTCTTATCATAGGATTTATAGAATCAACTAAGACTGTTGCTGGCAAAAGATCACTTCTAGTGGATTTAACTATGAATAGAACTGCATTTAGAAAGTTGTAGATGCCTAGTTTTCGTGGAATGAATTATTTTGTTCGTTAGTTTTCTGTTTGCTAGATAAAGACACTCTGAACAAAAGTTTTCCTCATAAATTCTGGGATATTATATTTTTTTCACATCTGATTGCTCTCTTCTATTTCTTTTATCATAGGATACCAATTTTTTAACATTGTATATTACCCAAAATTTGAATGTCATTATCCTACATGGCTTCTGATATCAGAGAATATCAGACAAATTTAGAGAGGTAGAGCCGTGTAGTAAAATTCGAACAGTTAAAATTTAAGGTTCATTACACACACGCACACACACACACACACATGCACACAGTGGGGTAAGTAGGCTGGTCTTTTTGTACTTTAAGGAATAACACTTCCTCTTTTTCTTGCTGTCTGTTTCTTGATAAACCTAAATAGAATTCTCCTTTGTTTATTTTGCATGTTTTATTTTTTTAGACTTCAATTTTCTTTTTATTATGTGTATGTATGTATGTGTATACAGTAAACTTTTTGTATCTTTCAGTAGTAAAAACAATTTCTGGTAAACATTTCTTATAGAGGAAGTTTTAATCCTTTTAAGAAGAGTTTTTCTGTTTTTTTCTTTTATATATTTGATAAGATACTCAGGACACTGCTTAATCTATATTCCAAATTCATCTTTTTTTGTCCCATGGGACTCCATAGAAGCAAAAACCAGGTTTTTTCCATTCCATTCTCTGAAAAAGGAAAGAGCGTTAGTTGCAACCGTTCTTTAGCCATTACATGGCACAAAGTAAGTGCTGGCTGGCTCCCTCCCTCAGCTAAGGAGATGAACAGATAAGTAGATAGATATATCAAGAGGTATATACATATATTTGGAAAGAAATCATTTGCAGAAACAATAGGCATGAACCACAAGACTTGGTCTTGGACAAGCAAGCATAACGGCCAGGAAAAAATTATGTTTGTTTAATGAGCTTTCTTTAAGAGCTTGTGTGCGTTATTTTAGGACATATCCAGGTCTAGCCTGCATCTTCATTTTGATAAGAACTCCAATGACCTTTCCTGGCAGTCTTCGGTGGGCACTCCCTGTCACAGTTACCCCCCACCTTACCCCCAACATCTAAATCACTACCACCAGCTCCATCATCCCACTTTCGCAGCTGGGTGAATCAGGAAGACTTCTAATGTGGGTTTCCATTTGATGTCTGAAGACTTTACCAACAATCTTTCCCAAGGGGCTTAGTGGGCCCAACTTTGAACTGTATGGCATCACTGCACCTATCTGGAGCTTTATTTGGAGTTGGAGGCAAGCCCTTTGCCATGGAAAGCACTTTTGACCTCAGACATGCAGACCTGAAAGGTGAATGCCAACTGGCACTTAGTACATAGTCAGGAGGGCTCCCATCCCAAGCCTTCCTCTGGTTACTTAGGCAGAAAAAGATTTTTCCTTAGAGCTCTCACTTGCTCCATCTTTACTATATCTCTATTACTTTAAAGAACATATTTTAATGTAATTGTTTACCTGTCTCCCAATGAAAATATCATCTCCTTAAGTCCCTCTATATCAAGAACTATTTCATCACACCTTTGCAAGTTTAGTGTATCTGTGAAGGGGCTCGTATACGTACCACTGTTGGATAGAATATCACGGACAGTTCTAATATTTTAAGTAAAAAAGAATTATGAGGAAGGATAGAAAATAAATTAAATATAAGAATTAATGATTGCTTACATGTGTACGTATAACTTCCTTCTAATTTACCAGCCTTCTTGGTACATACAAACTGCAAAATAATAGAATGTAACTTTAACAACTTAATTTTTATTGTTTGCTTTTTTTTCTCAATTTCTGTGGGCAACAAAATTTGGGAGTTTGGTGAAATGAATTCATTCTTTTGTTTGAGGAGTAGAGCCCTGCTCTCCTTCGTAAACATGGTCATTATCTTTCTTTCTCTGAGATAAAACGGCGGGCGCTGGTTGGGTGTTCCACACTACAAAATATACATCATTGGTTTGTTTTGCATTCAGAGTAGTACTAGGAAAGAATGAAGTCATGCATTTTGAAAGTGCAGCACATTTTGTGGATTTTCTTTATGCATGGCTTCTTTTGGAGTCAGGATTTTTTTCCTTCCTTTTCAGGTCTCACTTACACCTTTATGCAAAATCTTGTAAATTGTGTCAACTGGGGACATAGTCATAGATAGTATAAGTGATTTTAAAAGCCACCAAACATAAAGAGATTTTTCTAAGTCCCCAGAACAGGTAGCTTTCTGTTTAATCCAGTCCCTTCAGAATGTATCTTATGCCCCTGATATTTAAAGCCATATGATCATCTGCAAATAATCAAAAGGATAGAATGTTCAAAGAATCCGGCCTATAGACAACATTTATTATGTTATTTAGTTAGTTTTGACAAGTCATTTCGGCATTTGGACATTATTATCTACACAGGATTTCTTTTTCCTTCAACATAAAGACATTTAGTTCAGATTTGTAGAGCAAAGAATTTTCATGTTTCATGTTTGACATGAAGTGTCTCAATTTAATCCCCATTTTACTTCATGCTACAGGAACTGAGCTAATTATTTTTTGAGAAATAAATGATAAATAACTGATAATTAGACACAAAGGCTTTTGAGGTATGCTGTGTTGGCATGCATGGTAAAAAGTTTTTTTCTTTTCTGGATGTAAATCACTATATGGTAAAAAGTGTAGATCTGAGGAAAATATATGAGGCTATCAAACTTTGCATTTCCATTTTCTAGGCTGCTGAGAAAATACTAGTATTTTCACAATTGTGATTTACTAGAAATAGTTGTGAAAGATAATAAAATGGTATGCTGCCTATTTAACTGTGGTGACAACTAGCTTCGAAGGGATTATGGAACCCAAGAACTGAAGTCAAGTATGTAGAGTATAGAATAATCATTACACATACTAGAATATTTTCAGATTACAGATATTTTGATATTTTCTTGCTGGAAAGACAACAGTCACATTATTATTTAATGGTACTTGAGGAAACTGCATGGAGAGTAGAAAGACTAATTACTGTAGGTTTCATGGATCATCCAAATGGATTTTGTTTTCACTCAGCTCCACTCTTACTGTACAGCGCTTTTCCCAGAGCAAGTGCCATCTTTCTGTTTGATAAGATGGATTCTTCAGCCTTCACTTGTTTTTTTCCTTCTCTTCTTCCACCTCCTGTTATACTTAGGCCATACCACATTCTTTACTTTTCTTCTTTTTTTTAATTTTTTTTTGCTGAGGAAGATTTGCCCTGAGCTAACATCTGTGCCAATCTTCCTCTACTTTGTATGTCGGTCACCATCCTAGCATGGCCGCAGATGAGTGGTGTAGGTCTGGGCCGGGGAACTGAACCCGGGCTGCCGAAGCAGAGTGTGCTGAACCTAACCACAAGGCCAGGGGGCCTCCCCCTGTACCACATTCTTAAGCAATGAAAGTCTTCCAATGACTTCATGTGCATTAATTTCATTTCCTCATTTTCTTGAGGACAGAGAAATCATTTGCTTCTTCTTTTAGTGGTTCCCTAAAATTCTTATTGCAAGGTAAAGGGCATAATGCATTCTTGCTGATAAGAGTTCTTTTGTCAGTTTGGAAGAGGACAAACAGAGGGGATGCTTTCCTGTCCACAAATGGTAGTGTTTTTAAAGGCTTCATACATTCCCATCTACATATTTCTGGAAGAATATAGTTTTCCCTATTTTAAATTTAACCTTTAGTTTGATATATTAAAATTTTCCCATCTTGATTAATGGAGATAGTCAAGTCAGACACAGAAAGTCACAGGATATATCTTGATAGAGATTTATAGAGAGATTTGCTGTTAAAAGAGAAATCAGAGAACTGAGAATTTGTGAAGAGAAGATTGTGATTCAGTCTTTGCCTGGGACAGCCTCACAGCTCTGTTATCTATTAACCTTGTACCAAATTTCCTAGAGCTAATCTTTTTGTTTTTATTAAAATTAGTTTCCTGCCTCCCTTAGAGTTTGTGAAGTTGGTCAAAGTAATATTTTTTTAAAATAATGAATTGCTTTAGGAATTTAAACTTGTTTATTAGAATGTCCCTTGGATATTCTTCTTCCCTTCAAATACAGCAAATGCATAATTTTTTTTTTTTTTTATTGTGACGAGGACTAGCCCTGAGCTAACATCCGATGCCAATCCTCCCCTTTTTCTTGAGGAAGACTGGCCCTGGGCTAACATCCGTGCCCATCTTCCTCTACTTTATATGGGGCGTTGCCACAGCATGGCTTAACAAGTGGTGAGTCAGTGTGTGACCGGGATCCGAACTTGCACGCCCGAGATCCAAACCCGCAAACCCCGGGCTGGCGCAGTGGAGCGCGCGCACTTAACGGCTGCGCCACTGGGCGGCCCTCCAAAATGCATAATTTTAAAGGAGGATCTACATCTCATTCCTCTGATTGCTTCTGTGCTCTCCATGCCTATAGAGAAGGATTTAGATGAAAATTATTTAGGATTCTTTTTCTTTAAAATGCTTTTAAAATACAAAATTAACTTATGAGAAAATGTAGCCTTAAGCTTAATTTTATGACCCATGTATTCTGAAGATTTAAAATTGGGCTAATAAAAAATAAAGATAGGACATTTCAATGTTACTTCTCAGGGGGTTAATTTTACTCATATGGCAAGAGTTGATGGTTTGTGAGTTTTACAACATTTCATCAGGGAAATTTTACCAGGGAAGCAGAGTGGAATAGATACAAGGTTTATCCTAAACTGGCAAAATAGAGCCCTTAATAGAGTTTGTTTACATGTACTGATTAACTTGAATGCTTACCTTGTGAAGAAGCCCTATGCAAATTATTTTATTCTCTGAGTTATTAGACCAAAAAAGTGATAGAAAATAATTTTTATTACAGAGCAATCTTTGTCTTTGCATCCACATTATACATCTTGATAAGAATCTCTTCAAAGGGAGGTGCTCTAAGATGACTGCTTCTTTGATAATCCTAACACTGGCTACCCATATGGATAAGAATGAGACACATTGCTTAAGATATTGATTTTCCAGTGCATTTGGAGAGTATAAATTTTATTTTCATGACTCTCACAATATATAGAATAATATAAATGATATTTATAAAATATTGATAGACATATTTGAGAGAAAGTAGTATGGCATAAATGCTTTTATTTTATTTTATTTTACTTTTATAACTGATTCAAATTGTCCTTCACATCCTAGGGATCTTTAATCAATTGATTTTTTTTTTTTGCTAGATCTTTGAAATTGGTTACATATTTTCATGGTTCAGTTTTGACAATATTCACATGCTAAATAGTCTCCATATTCACATCACCAAAAGAGTTTTGAGAGTAATTGCCATTAGTTAGTGCTATATTGATCAGAAATTTTAGAAGCCCAGAATTTTCTGTATCTTTCAAGTTCTGTATTTCTCATACCAGGATTTCAGTTTTGTACTTTAGTTTTGTCTAAACAGTTTGATTTTTGTGCTCTGTCATTAAACTCCTACATTTACTTTTCTGACTTTTTGCTATAGTTTGAATATTTGGACTAATTTTAACATGTGAACATCGACTAGAAATGAATGTTCTTTCACGTATTTTTATGTCACTATAATTCGTTAAACTAAAAATCTCTTTGTGTCTCAATCCAAAAGAATGGGAATACATTTTTTGTATTTCATAGTTAGCATCTATTTTAAAGGGTTTTTATGTTCTCTACATGCAACGTTTAGCAAGGTTTATATGTGTGTAGAGGTTTAGGTACCAGAAAATATAATCTACCAGGGGGAGTTCTATTATCTTGTGGTTTGAAAGGCAAGTTTAACTCTACAGAATTGCAAGCAGAAAGAGACATTGCACAAATACGCCAATCATATTTTGACATCACCGTCTTATATTGACACTTTCCATCAAAATGTGGGAGAATAAAGCATTCATCTTGAGGTATAAGTTCCTGTAAGTATTTTGCAGAGCAAAAGTTTCCTCATGTTTATACTAAGTATTCTAGGCCACAAAAGCACCAATAAGAAAATGGACAAAATGGTTGGGGGTTCTGTACCTCCTCCCAAAATACCTGCCCTTGACCTGACGAGTAACTGTCTCATCTGATAAGCTTGACCCAAAATATGGCTCGGAAGTGACCCTTCTGTCTGCTCTCCTATTAAGAGATAATGGCACGTGCTCTTGTTACTTCTCTACTCATGACTTGTTTGTGGGTTTCTGGCAACATCAATCAAGTGGTTCTTTATGATAGCCAATCATTTCCTTAGTGGGTTCTTCATTTCCACTCATCTGGGGCAGAAAAGTCAAGAAGTCTCGCAGAAATAGCCCAAAGGAAGAAACAAAACCAAACGAAATGGCTTAATTCTTGAAACTTGTGATTTATTGAGTCTCCTTTCTTCCGCCATGTAAGAAGTCTAAGTGCCAGGTTAAATTTTTATTTTTGGTCTGGTTTCCCTGACAGAGACTCATACTTCTGCCCTAGAGTTAAATCTAATGGAAAGGAAACTGATTGAAAATAAATAGCATGTTTTTATCTATAGAAACTGTCTTTGTCTCCAACACAAAACAATGTGGATTTTCTCTTAGAAGCTTCTGTGGATGGCTATCAAACACTGGTCATGATCAAACAAATTTTTTAAAAATCTTATTTATGTGTGGCCCTTCATTATATTCTTTAAAATGCTCTATATTTCCATTTTAACTTTATCTTATGTCTAACCATTCAACCCAGTTTGCTAAGACTTAAAAAGATATGATGTTTAGATCTATGGTACCGCTTGCCAGTATTCATTGTCTGGGGCCTGGTTTGTGCTGAGGTATAGCAATAAGCATTAAAAGCTTTAATGAGTTGGATCTGAATATGCTTGAGTGACCTGACTTTAAGCATACAGGCATTAAAAATGGAACAACAGAACAGGGGTTAAAAACAGAATATCTCAAGATATTCTTATAACCACTAAACGAGGTGAATTTGTTTGGTAGCCGAAATCAAAAAACTGACTATTTATATTCCTCTCCTATCACTTCTTTGATGTTAATCAATGTGATCCATAGCCTGCTTTTCAGGCCTCACCTCTGTGGGGGAACAGGAGGAGAGAAGATGATCTACAATACTATCATTCCTCTGATCCACTACACAGGCCACCTGATAATATTGCAAATCACACACACATGCAAATAACTATATTGCTTCTGCATAGGAGTAATTAATATACTGGTAACTCCAAAGGGGCTGAATGTTAAGGTGGGTCTTTTATAAAGCAGAAAACATGACATTGAGAGTAATTATGCCCTCTTTTCTTTAGGATAAGTGATTAATGTTCAGGTTCAGTACTTATATTTGCTTTATAAAAAGTGCATTGTGCTCATTAATTTTTTGGCATGGAAGGATGCTTTATAAGATCACTTCGTTCAATATTTTTTAAATCACTCACTAGACATCATGATTTACATGTATATTTCCATAAGCATATACCATAACTCATTTTGTTTAATGGCTAAATCTCTTCTGCATAATCATCTTGAGACTAATGTAATCTTCTGCTGAGATGCATTCCTGTATGACCAATCAACATTATGGTATCTGATAAAAATACAAGGCCCTTCTTTTCTTTTTCCCATAAATTTAGAATGAATTAAAGACATATGCTCACCAGAACACATTCATTCAGAATGCATGATTGTGATGTTTGATGCTGAGGCTGCAAATTCAGACTAATACATAGATCTCAGATTCATGAATATAATTTTCTCTGGAGAGTTAGAAATATATTTTAAGGTGGTTTGATACTTGAGGAATAATGACATTTACTGATTGCGTGTATATGCGTACACACATGAATTTCTCTATGGGGATGCTTATTTATGTGTAGCTCTATAGAAATGAGTACAAATGTTAGCTGTTTGACATGAGATGTTGAAACCATTATAGGTGGTCTACACAGAAAAGGCTAATCACACTTTTGTTTCAAAAGCATATCCTAGAGTATTTAGATCAAAAAAGAATTTTTAGTCAATTCACTCACATGCCCCAAATGATCGAATCCTTGGTCCTTCTTCTGTGGTCAGGTTGTCTATAACCACCATATGCAGTCCTACATCTCACAGATGGCCCAAGTCATGAGCAAATAGGTCACCAACAATGAGGGTGGGGGACAACAAAAGCACACCAATTTATTTCTACTTAGTCATTTATTGACTGTGACCTTGAACAAATAACTTCGTTTTCTTGGGTCTCTGTCTTCTGTTTGTAAAATAGACCATGTTACTTCACATGTGATAATTAACTAATATTATCATATACGAAAGCCTAACATGCTTCACATGTATGTTCACTTAGTTCTATAAATCTTCCCTTCTTAACGGAGAAAAGGGTGAAATCCATGAATTAAGTCGGCCAAGGCATCCTCTGGAGAGAGGAGCAGGAACCCATGGGTTGTCATGGCCGTCCTGGTTGCCTCTGCTTCTGGTATCTGGTTTCCACTAACTTTGATTATATCATCTCTTTGTCACATACATTTCAACCCAAATGTAAAACTATGCTTCTCTTTTATTTCCAATTCCCATCCCCCAAAATCCTTCACAGAAGCTTTGCCTTTGTGACAAACTTCTCTACAATTTTGAGGAGACAACTTCACATCATAGAAAGACAAATCTCTTACCACTCTTAATACATGAGAAAAAAATCTGCTTTAAAAACATTTTATAGGGCTGATTTAATTAATCTTATTAAAAAGTTATTACTGTAGAACTAGTTAGAGAAAGGTACTGTGTTCTGGGTTAATTTGAATCCATTGTTAACAAAGGCTAAAAATTAGTCTGAAAATCTGTATATAAATGCAAATAGCCACAGTATTTCCTGCTTGAGTTTTTAAAATTCAAATTAATATACATGGTTTCCAAATTTCTAGGTAATACAGGGTTTGTGTAAGGTTAGAGTTCGGTTACGTTTCAAACTCATTCTCTATGCAAGTCACTGTCCTAGATGTTGTGGCTACAGAGGAGAAAGCATTAAAACACACACACACATGCACGCATACACACACAACTGTTTCTGCCCACCCCACCCCCCTATATTTAAAAGTCTAGCAAAGTGAAAAAGATGTATATAAAAAAATAAAAAGAACACAAAGCAGATGACTTTCTACTCCTGTAACACTTGTTGGGCACAGAGAGTATCTGGAAAAAACTTTCTGGTGTGGTTATTCATAACCTCAGCGTGTTTGCTGTTTATCACTGCTGTTGCAGGCTGCTGGGAGCCTCTCGGTGCCCACTGTGATTCCCATCACCTAGTCACTCACCCTTTCATTTTGAAAGCAAGTTTGGCAATTTTTTTGTTGTTTGAAACAATACCTTTGCTCAAAAGACACTGAAAATTCCAACTTCCTTTTGAGTTTTACTATCACTACTACGGAAGTAGGCTTTGTTTGTATTAGGATCTCATGGATTTAGGAGGAATGAATTCTTTCCCTAGTTGTGCAAAAGTTTAGTATGAGAAAGAGTAAATGAAACAAACTGGTAGAAGTCAAAATAACATGGCTTCGGGTCTTAGCTATGTGACATTTCCTTATTTAAAAAAATAGTCGGGCTTTATTGGATTCCCATAATGGTTCAATGAAATAAGGTGAGCAATTGGCTGGACACACAGGCATTCCGTAAATGTAAGTTCTCTTCTAACTTCTTAGAACTCCGTGTAAACTATGCTATTGCTATTGTTTATTAAGAAAGGGGCATTTTACTCCATATATGAGCTTACCCTTTATTATTATTTTGACTCTTTGAATGTTAGTTCTTTTTCTCTAGAGTTTTTTATTCTACTGGATTCCCTTTTTTCCCTCTCCTCTTTTTCCCCAGTGCAAAATTTTCAGTGGACTCTCAGGTAGTCCTCAGATAATAATTTCATGTGAAAAACTAACAATAATGAACTATCAAAGTTCAGGAAGTTAGGAAACTTCACTAACTTTTACTGACAGATAATGAATTTACTTTTTATTGTTAGGAAATAGTACGTAGGCAGCACTGGAGAACAAACTCTTTTTGTATACCTTGCCAACTCTTGCTTAATTTAGTTTCACAAACAATCCCAAATTTAATTTTATCCCGAAATATAAACCAGTTCCCACAGCAAAAGTTTTATTAATTTCCAATTTGATTTTTGTTTCTTTTCCATTCTTCTGTTGATTGAGCTGGTCGGATTGAGCAGCAAGATGGTGATGGGACAAATGGTAGGGTCCAGGGTCACTGGCTGCTGTGTTTCCGCTAAATCAAGACCAGTCTCGAGGATTTCAGTGTTTCTCTCCTCCTACTTGATTAGATAAAAATCCCCTAGGCACTGACATTTTAAAAATTCTCCTTGTCCTCTGTGAAACAACTCCCTTAGGATCTTGATCTGCAACAATGATGGATAGTGACACTTGATTATGGAAGCTTGTAGGCATCCAATTCAAGCAGTCCTGGCTTCTAAGCCTAGCTCTGCCACTTACTAGTTGTGTGGCTTCATGTGAGTTAGGTTCTCAGTTTTTTAATCTTTAAAATGGGGATTATAATAGTATCTGTCTCACAGGTAAAACAAATGCACCTAGTACACTGAATGGAACATAGTTAAGTGCTGGATAAATGATACCTGATGTTATTATTGTGAACTAATTAATGGTGATCATTTAAACTACTCAGTAATTAAACTTTCGTTGCTGAAAGGCCCTTAAAAAGCAAAGCCACACACTGTGTCAGCGCTGGGGAGAAGGGATCTTTTGTTATATCAGCCACGCTGCTTCACAGGTAACTACTGGCTCCTCCCTTCTGAACAGAGGCCAGAAGAAGAAGTAAAGTTAGGTGTTTATAAAATCATTTCATTTATAATGCTTGAGAGTTGATGATATTTCCTGTTATCTTGAGCTCCCAAAAAGTAGACACTGAGATAAAGATATGAGAACAAGTAATTTATTTAGGATATGAAGACAACACCAGTAGTGGAGTGAGGGATTGTGACAAGGATTAGTACCTTATCAAGCCAACTACCCTGTGAGTGATTGGAGCTCAGTCCTACTAGGGCAACTCTATCAGCCAAAGCAGGACACACATGTCAGAGTTATCACATCCATGGGGAGAGGGAGCTGGGGTATTTATACACCAACCTTTGACAGTCACTAGTTAAGGGTCACCCTTAGTGGTTTGTTAGTACCCCAGAACTTCTAGGTTGCTACAGAGGAGGACAAAATAGCTCTAGCCATCCAGGAAAGTCTTTACATATAGAAATGCACAGCCTGTGTACCCTGTAATGGGAAGGACAAGGGAATATAAATGGTCACCAAAACCTTATGTTTCAATTACTTATATGGTAATATTGGTATGAATTTGGGGAGATTTTAATAAGAATCTTTCTGAACATATAATCTTGAGGGTGTAGCGAGTTTATATTGAAATTTGATATAGAAATATATATAGTTTTGGTAAAGAAAAGCTATAACATGCTGGTGGAATTTTAGACAACTTCCTCCAAACCATCGGTCCTTACACACTTGCTTCTTAATGAGCCACTGCATAGTCATCTTTATCAGTTTTACCCCATGTGCTTGTTGATCTCTCTGCAACTGTGGTGGAACATGATCAGAGCTTCACCCAGGTTCCCTTTCTTTTCATTCTTTTATCTACCCATCTGAACTATTTTGCATATCAATATGTTATCCATGAACTGCCAGGGCAGAGTTTATTTTAACCTATTATTCTGCTTCACAAAGGAGGAGAATTATACAAAAACTTAGATAACTACTCCGCTACCTGATCTGCTTAGGAGTGCATTCACTTGCAGATTCTACCAGCTTCTGTTATATTGCCTTTTGTTATATTGCTGATAATTGTTATTCCTCTGACATGTTCTGTGTGCACCTCATCTTAATAACTAAGGGGGAAAAGCAACACAGAAATCTTCATACCTGGTGCTCCATTTTATCTGGGCTCCCTGAAGGGACAGGCTTGTGGCTGTGCCTACATTCCTATGAAATTAATGTTCCTTCTTCAGACTCCTGTTATTCTATTTATAGCCACAGGGCTTCAGTTTTATGTGTCCAGAAAGTTCTGAGTAATGCACAGAATTCTACATACACAGCAAATGCAGGCTTGGCAAAATGTAATCCCTGGTGAGAGAGGAAAACAGAGAATCAACAATCCATTGCTTTTATTGGAATAATAAAACTGGAGCAATTTGTGTCTGAAAGTGCTGTAAACCAGATTTTTTTTTTCCATGTAAATTCTATAGCCAGGATATAATGGGCACTGTAATGAATTTGGTAAATGGAGAATTATAGTATTTGGAGAAAACTTTCCTTCTTTCTTTCTTTGTTTACTCATTTCAAATGTGCCTCTTTTTATGGATCATTGGCCAAGATGTGGGCTTAAATTAAACAGTATTTCACATGAGCATGAAGAGAATTTGTGTATGCATGAAGAGAATTTGTGTATGTCTAACAACACATTAAGGAAAAATGAATACAATCCTTTACTGTTACCATCTCTCAGTCTTCCCATTCACTTTTTCAAAATATTAAAATGTTAGAACTCCATGTGGACTATGCTATTCTTAATGTTTATTAAGGAGGGGTCATTTTACTCACTATATAGAGCCTACTCTTAATTATTGTTTTGTCTTTTGAATGTAATTACATATTTTTGTTGCAAGAAAAATTTATAGAGTTAACATCATATTAAAGACATTATAAAATGTCTGTCTTCAAATGCTGCCATCTTTGGCTTAGGGATAATAAGAGTGATGTTGTTGGACTTCCAAGATACAATATATAATGAGATGGAGCCTAATATAATATAATTAAATGACCTTGACATACTTATAAGCGCAACAAACCTATGAAACAACTCTATTGTTCACAAGAATGAATATGATTCTGTGGCTCTCCATCGGATCTGTGGCTGGGCTGCCTGTGCTCTGGTAGGTCTTGGAGAAAAGATTAAGGATTCAAAATTGTTTAAATCTCTTTCTCACTCTCATTCTCTCTCTCTCTCTCTCACCATAGTGTGGATAGTTCACATTTCTCCTTATTATATGCTCTTACAAGCCTTCAGAATCAAGTCATTTCTCATGAAGCAACAAAAAGAAAAAATATCCTACTTTCGGCAACCGTGGTTTAAAACTGGCAATTATATATGATAACATTAAAAAGGAGACCCTAGAGAGGGACCTCAGTGCTTATTTAAGGGCTAACATTTATGATGGTGTGAACATAACAGAGAATCTAATTCTTAAACCTTTCTCTTTTTTTATTTATATTAATCTTGTAGGTGAAAAATAAGTTCTGGTTTTAATTTATACTTTTCTGTATTTTGATATTAATCTTTTAAAAATATGTGTATTAGCCATTTCAATTCTGTGAGTTATGTATTCATGTGCTTTGCTCATGTTTCTATTGGTTTTTTTAAGTATTGTCCATTTTTAAAAAATGTCAGACATATACGAAGGTGGAGAGTGTAGTATAATGAAGACCCTTGTTCCCATCACCCAACAAGTATTTACTCACCGTGTTTCATCTGTAATTCCACTCACTCCTCTTCCCTCCAGGTTATTTTGAAGCAAATTGTAAATATATTACATCATCTGTAAATATTTTTGCATGTATTTCTAAAATATAAAAACTGTTAAAAAATATAGCCCCAATGTCAACATTGAAGATTAAATTAATAAGCCAATAATATCATTAAATGTTCAACGTTCAGATTTTCTCTGAAAAGTTCAAACGGTTCGTTTGAATCTGGATCCAAATAATGTCTACACGTGATTAGATAAAATATCTCTTAAATCTTGTTTTATTATAGTTCATTTCTTCATCTCTCTTTCTTTTTTTTCCCCCTGGAAAAAATTTTTTTAATAAGAAACCAAATTATTTGTCCTGTAGAGTTTGCTGCAGTCTGGATTTTGCTATAGCATCCTCATGATGTCATTCAATATGCTCCTCTGACCCTATGCTTCTTGTGAATTGATAAATAGACTGAGATTTGTAAATATTACTTCAAAAGTGGTGGCATACATTTCCATCAGGAGAGACATAATGTCTGGCTGTCTCATTTTTCTATGATGCAACAGCCTTTGATGATGATCGTCAAGATCCATTACTTCATTAGAAATGGCAAAATGGTGATATTCTAATTCTTTTTTTTTTTTTTTTTTTTTTCCTATTTTTTTTTTTTTGTGAGGAGATCAGCCCTGAGCTAACATCCGCCAATCCTCCTCTTTTTTTGCTGAGGAAGACGGCCCTGGGCTAACATCTGTGCCTATCTTCCTCCACTTTATATGGGACGCCACCACAACATGGCTTACCAAGCAGTGCGTCGGTGCGCGCCCGGGATCCGAACCAGCGAACCCCGGGCCACCGCAGCGGAGCGCGCGCACTTAACCGCTTGCGCCACCGGGCCGGCCCCGTGATATTCTAATTCTTTTCTCATTTGTTAGCTGGCATACTTGTATAAAGAGAAACTGCCACTTTTCAACTCTTCAGTGACTCTGTAATATAGTTTGTATAGGAAAGGTGGGATATATGCTTAATTTTGTCCCTTCATAATTAAATATAATTTGCTTCCCTAACATTTTGTAAAGGTGACCAGTAAAGGTTCTTTTTGTTATGTTGTGTTTTATTTTGTTTTGAAGATCATTATGAACTCATGGAAATAAATATATTTGCTACATTTCAATCCATTACAGTTATATTTTTTGTTGATGCTATATTGTCTCACTGGAGGAGGTCAGTGGGAACCTCTTCATATTGCTTCTGAGGCATTATCTTAGTCTGCTCAGGCTACCATAACAAAATACCATAGACTGTGTAGCTTAAACAACAAATTTATTTCTCACAGTTCTGGAGGCTGGAAGTCTGAGATCAGGATGCTAGCATGGTTGGGTTCTGGTAAGAGCTCTCTTCCTGGCTTGCAGAAAGCCACCTTTCTTGCTGTGTCCTCACATGGCAGAGAAAGAGAAAAACACAAACTCTCCGGTGTCTCTTCTTATAAGGACAGTAGTCTCATCATGAGGACCCAACCCTCGTGACCTTATCTGAACCTAATTACCTCCCAAAGGCCCCTTCTCCAAATACCATCACATGAGGGGTTAGGGCTTCAACATGTGAGTTTTGAGGGGACACAATTTAGTCCATAGCAGTCATTTTGACACAATCCTAGTAGCCTCAGCTTCTTTGCTTTCAGATAGGGGAATATATTCCAAAGTCATTTTACACTTTTCCTATCCCAGCACTGGAGTCAGCTAATTTTTCAAGGAGCTCATGTTCCTTTTAGCGTGAAATGGTAATTAAAAACCAAAATCTGGGCACTGAGAGTGCTCATTGTTTTTAGTTTGGTCGTTGTTTCTAGACATTTTCAGTGGACAGAAACAGGATTCTTTTTTTCCAAGATAAAATACATCATGATTTCATAAATACATTTCAAATTTAAATTCAGGATCATTGGCTTTTTTTTTTTTTTTTTTTTTGGTCAGGAAGATCAGCCCTGAGCTAACATCCATGCTAATCCTCCTCTTTTTGCTGAGGAAGACTGGCTCTGAGCTAACATCTATTGCCAATCCTCCTCCTTTTTCCCCCCCCAAAGCCCCAGTAAATAGTTGTATGTCATAGCTGCACATCCTTCCAGCTGCTGCATGTGGGACGCGGCCTCAGCATGGCCGGAGAAGCGGCGCTCTCGGTGCGCACCCGGGATCCGAACCCGGGCCGCCAGCAGCGGAGCGCGCACACTCAACCACCAAGCAACGGGGTCGGCCCCCATTGGCTTTTTATTTAACCTTATTGATATTATATCTGTATTCCTTTTCTTTTTATCAAAAATCTTGGTTTTTAAGACCATTAGCTTATTACTCATTTGTAAAATGAGTCTTAGAATAACAATAAAGTCTTACTACCAAAATATGATACTGAAAGTTAAAAATATCTTTGCAATTCTTTTTTATTTTCCTTAAGGTATATCCCAATTGAGATTTACAGCCAAATTACTGTACATTAAAATCACTTTGTATAGTTCTTCTCTGTGTGCTTATGACGCCAACTGTATCCTCCTTTTTTTGTTTGTTTTACTTTACTTTCAATTGTTTGTGATTGCTTATTTAATTCAATTTTTATTATACTCATGTAATACAGTAGTATGGTTCCAAGGTAAAATTAATAAAACAAAGTATATTCAAGTAAGTTTTATTTTTATCCCTTGGCTCTCCACCCTATTCCTTCCTTCCACACATAAATAATTTTTTAAATTACAGTTTATCCTTTATTTTTTTAATATGAGCAAAAACATGTGCGTATTTATCCCACTCCCCCATTTTTTAGATAAATGATAGCATATTATTCAGTTTTCTCCATCTAGTTTCTTCATGTAACAACACATCCTGGTGCTCCCTGTATAATTGCATATGTAAACATTCCCCATTCATTTTTGTCAGATGCATAAAGTTCCATTTTGTGAATATATCACAGTTTAATAAATCAGTTTCCAATAGATGGACAATTGGCTTGTTTCCAGTTGTTTGTTATGAAAATACTGGCCCAATGAAGAACCTTTAGCATACACAGAGAATTTTTCTATGAGTACCTTTTTATTCCAAATATAGAGCCATTTTCTAATGGCTAAAATTCAGAATATGCAAAGATGAAAATGAAAATCACATATAATCTTACCATCTAGAGAAAATTCCTGTTAACCTTGTCTTTCCAGCTTTTGTTCTATTGGCACCCACCCACAATTCTAAAAGTATAGGAGATTAAGATGTATATAGACTCTTGTAGCCTTTTTTTTTTCAGATAATACTGTGGTTTAAGTGCTACCTACGTCAAAAACAATTCTGCATAAACATTATCTTAATGTCTGCATAATCTTGTCATACTATAATTAACAACTTCTCCATAATATGTAGACATATTACACCTTCTGATACATATTCCTATATTGCAAATAAGGAAAGATATTCTGATTTGTACTCTAAACAACAGTGTACTTATACTTATACTACCTGCCTATGAAACCTCTTTCTGATTGTGATTCAGTAGATCTGGGCAAGACCTGAGATTCTGCATTCCTAACAAATAACCAGGTGAACCAATGCTGCTGGTTCTTGGATTGTACTTTAAATAGCAAGTGTGTAAAGAATGATGATGGCCCAGTATTTTATTTCACTTCCTCTAAGACTGAAGAAGGGGGCTGGACTTGGCATAAGTATTTAGATTAAATGTGTGGACATCTTAGTTCTATATATTAAGCTTTCTAAGAGAACTTGTATGGTAAAAACTCAGTCTAGGAAATTTTAGCTAAACCCTAAATAAGGTCACACTACTGGACTGTGTGACCTCTGGATATCTTTTCTTTTCTGAGTCCTTTGATCTCTGGGACACTTTTCTCTTACTTTTCAGTATCTGCCCTTAGGCCTGTTATAGATGTGTTATAGTTAAACATCAAAATATGGAGGCTCAGTGCTGTGATAAGCTAGGGAGTAATTTCTTAGTGAAGACAGAAGCAGTAAGGACTACTTTCTCATTCTGTTCCACGTGTTGCTGAAACAACACCAAACTGCGTTGTGTTTGAAGCCCTTCCAGTGAGGGCTTCCAGGACCTAATGAGGCTTCAGAATTTCCCTGGAATACATTTCCTGTATCTCTTGTAGGACCCATGTTCTCATATTTTTTGCTATACAAAATTTCGGCTGGCTGACTCTAGGAATACAGCTCTGAAAAGCAAATTATACCTGTTCTCAAGGATGTAAGAGTTTTGGAGGTTAGGCAGAAAAGAAAGTTGGTAATTATAGAACTTCATGTGTGGTAAATGATATAGTAAGTTATGAGTAGGCACAGAGGAAGGAATCATAACTCAATATTTTAGGAATTTTTCCAGGAAAAGTGCAGACAAGGTATAATTAGCCAAGGGAAGAAAGGGAGGGCGTTCTGGAAGGAGGGACTATCTTGTAGGAAGGTTTAGGGGTTCAAAGAGAAAGAATCAAAAACAACGTGGCAAATAGGGGACCTGCAAGTAATCTGTCTTGAGGATACAAGGGGAGATTATGTGTGTGTGTGTGCATGTGTGTGTGCTGGGCATAGGGAGCATTGTGTTGCTGAGAAGATTGAAGAAGTTGTATAAGTCAATCAGGGCCTGACCTTGAAGGGTCTTATTAACCTAGCTAAACCTTTTGAAATTAATTCATAAAACGCTGAAGAACTATTAAAAAATTTTAAGTAGGGAATGTCACCCCCCCCAAAAAACAAAAAAACTGAGACAAAAGCCCACTGAAACTTGGAGAATGAATTGCTGAGTAGCACACCTGAAGGCTAAAAAGACTAACAGCCCTGGAGAGGTTAATAATGACTAACATTTATGAGTCTTTATGTCAGGGTTAGATGCCAGTACTACATACAAGTGCTATTTTGAAACATTTGAAATGTATTATTTAACTCTCAAAACAACCCCTTTAGATGTATATGTTTATTACAATCATCCCCATTTACATTTAAGTACACTGAGTCAAACGATGGTTGAATTACACTTCTGCAGCCACAGAACTAGGCAAATGTAGAAGCACAACCTGAGCTCAGGTTGTTTGCTTCCAGACTCTACTCGCTTTACTACTGGGCTGTCCTGCTTTCCCCATGGAGACTATGACGAAGCAAGCAGGCACATCTCTTTTGCTTGAAGTTGGTTAATATATGTACATATGATTTTAATTCAGTGGGGGGCTGGACTTGACACAAAGGCTGGTAAAATTGTAGAAAACACTGTCCATAGCAAACATTTTGAAGAGGTCAGTTTCCAGATGCTTCTTAATGGACACTATTGAAGAGAGGCATCTGACTATCACCTAGAAAGTATTACGGGTAGGAACTTTCTTAGTGCCTGTAGGTACATGTATGCTAACATTTCCACAATGCCCAGAATATTTGTATATGTGGTTGGCTCAAAGTTCTACCCTGATAATGCCATGTTAGAGCAAAGTATTCTTTTTCATTATTTCATTTCTAGCAAGCTAATCACTATTGAAGTGGATAAAAACTCATCTCATTAGGATAGATTTAGAGGGCTGAGAATCAAGATTCCAGATTCCCAGTCTTGTTCTGAAAGATCTTTATAATCTTTAAATATTCATTTGATCTTCGCTTCTGTTTCAATGTTAAAAATAAAAATAAAATAAAATACATGTATATGTTCCAGGAAAGGATTGGCATATATAGAACTTTTTATTGAATAAGTGTTCCCAATATAGAAATTTTGGTCCTCACTACCTTTTCTTTTAAATGCCTAGTCATTTTTTAAAAGATAAAAAGAAGCCCCCAAAAGCAACAGAAGAAACTCATTTCTGCCAACTTGGGTAAACAACTTATTCTGTCAAAGTCACCGTTTTCTCATCTGTAAAATGCCAATATTAATGCCTATTTTACAGGACTATTGTGAGAAAATACATGTAAAGTGGCTGGCACCTATTGAACATTCGACCAATTTTAAATAGGTAATTCTTTTTTGCTTCCCTGACACTACAATTGCATTATCACTATTTAAAAATGCTGAAATTACTTTCCAAATTGCTCTGTTGATTACCAGCTTTCGGAATGAAATAATTACTAAAAAATAAAAAAAAATGTTAGCTCTCAGTGAAGAATTTAGATTTTTGACCGGAAACAACAAACAAACATGCCGCTATACTTTATCTCCACTCAAGAGTTAGCAGAATTTACCCATAAAGATGAAATATTTTTAACAAAAGAGGATAACATGACATTTATTAGCTTTGGCAGTTGCTTGGCAAGGTTATACCTTAATTCTAAATTTATAAAGTTAGCAAGATTCTTGTCACATGACCACTGGTTTAATTAAAATGTTTTCCAATTTCCAGAGTTTCCAAGTTTCCACCATTTTCCCAGGGGACATGATTCCTGGTGTCAATTCCCTTGTGCTTGTGGCTAGACACTAGGTTTTAACTAGGGGCTATTTGACTCACCGAATGAAGATTTCTTGGTCGTGTCCAGAGTGAATAGCAGTCCCATTGCAACTTGACCAACCATTACATCATTACATGTAATCATGATCATCATTACAGTCACATTGAAGGATAAGGAGTTGAAAGATTCCTAGCAGCTGTGATCCATAAGAGTGTCATTTAAACCTAGTATCTTGTGTGAAGCTTAAAAAAGTAATTTTCATGTAGAAAAAAAGTATTTGGGGTAAATCTCCTCACTTTTCCTTTGGATCAGGACATGGTCCTTAAAAAGTGGTACATTATGCATATGAAGTTCACTTTCTTCTCCTCCCTTTTTGCTTTGGAACATAAAGCGTCAAATGTTGTAGGAGCTCTTCTTTTTCTTTGAAGCAAGAGTGAGAGAAGTCCCTCCAGAGCATATGAAAGTGCTTAAGCATAGCATGTAAGCACAAAGAGTGAAAATGTATAAAGTTGGATGTAATAAGTGTTTAAAAAAAGTGGAATTTAATTAATATAAAAATTTACCAGAGTTGGGGCCAGCCAGGTGGCGTAAGCGGTTAAGTGTGTGCACTCTGCTGCGGCGGCCAGGAGTTTGCAAGTTCGGATCCCGGGCATGCACCAATGCACTGCTTGTTAAGCCATGCTGTGGCGGCGTCCCATATAAAGTAGAGGAAGATGGGCACGGATGTTAGCTCAGGGCCAATCTTCCTCAAGAAAAAAAAAAGGGGGAGGGGAGGATTGGCATCAGATGTTAGCTCAGGGCTAATCCTCCTCACACACACACACACAAAATTTGCCAGAGTTTATTTTTCTTGTTGTGAATGATCATAGTTCATTCATTTTACCCTTTGCGTTTTCTTTAGTCATTCCCTACATTCAATCAACTCCGTATCCTTTCACTCATTTTCTTTTATTTAGAATCCCGATGGAAACCTTAATTTGCAGAGAGGCATTATCATAACATAATCACATCACAAGGTTGTGGCGAGGATGGATTGAGACTCAGGAATTAGTGTTGGTGTTCAGATTCGACAACTAGGGTGACGCTAACTCCACACAGTTGATGTTACTGTTCACATGAGGAATTATGTTAATTTCAGATTTGTTTACTGCCTGGACACAAGAGAATAAGGGGTACTGGCTGAGTTTTCCCTAATTCTTCAACAAAGCAGCAAATGTCCCAGCAAAGGCTCTGCCTTCCCTTCCGTGGCTGTCATTCACATCAAGCTGGTTCTGGCAGTTGTGAGCCACTGAAGCTCCAAGGACATGATGTCACCGGCTGAAGCCTTCCAGTCTGTTGTGACAAAATAATTGGTCCCTGGTACAAAGGAAGCATATGCCGTTGATTGTGAGAACTCTGCCACTTGACGTCAGGAAGAGAAATCATAAACGGTTGCAAATCCACGGTGTGCCTAAAATTGTCATGAAAATCTCTCTCACGGAAAAATTCTAGTCCTCACATTTATAATTACTTGCTTTATGGTATAATCCCAGTGTTGTATTTTCCCGCTTTCATACTTATGGTTCCCTCAACTCCAGTAAAATCTCTGAAAATATTGAAGTATCAATAACCCCGATTTGCTCTGTTCTGCAAAGGGTGCTATGATATTGTCATGACATCAACCAAAAGTGACATGTAATGAAGATTTCCAGGTCTGAACAGGCTCAATTGCTCTGCTTCATTGTTTATCTCCCAGGCAGCACTGGGGCAGAGGGTGAAGTGGGGAGCTGTCTACAAAGACATCTCCAAGGATGCCTTTGAGTGAAGCTTAGACTCAGGATTTGGCAGAACTCAAACAGTACGAAAACATGTACCCCACTACACCACTCTCCCACAAGAAACTCTTCAGGCAGAACAACCAGTGACATCTTGAAACATTTACAGGTCTTCAGGGATGGAGCCATGAACACGAAAGGATGTTCAGAAACTCAATCACCATCTTTTAAATGTGCTGTATCTGACAGAGGAATGCCTCAGTGAGACCACAGTGGCTCATGTATTTTTCTCAGAAACTTTTGTGTACAAGACATTTTCATTATTGCTTTTCCAAATCACCCTAAGAATAGAAGGTGGTGTTAGGAGAGCTGAAATCCCAAGAGTTATCTTGTATTCATTTTCTTAGGTTGGAAAAAGAAAAACATGCCGACTTTTTCAAAGATGGTTTGCTATTTATCTGTTCCTGACTTAATCCTGAGGCCTCCGAGAGGTCACTGTTACATCACTTTAAGGTGGCAAACAAATGGTGTGGTGTACATTACCTACTTTTGAAATTCAAATGGAGTATAGTATATGAATTGTGTCTGCCTTTGTATGGGTTGAAAAATCTATAGGACTTGAAGGAACTGCTTGAAATTAATGTCTTCCATGAAAGGTAGCTTTTCCACATCTGGAAAATGTTTCTCTATATTAATATTTCTGTCCCCAAATAACCATAAAGTATAAAGTTTTATCATGTATATTTTAAACAAATTATGGCAATGCCTATTTAGTTCCTCTTTTAAAGATTATTATTACAAGAAATGATGTAAGTCATGTGAAATAAGCCAGAGTCTACTTTTGTGCTATGTAAATTTTGCTGATTGGATTAATAAACACATTCATCCTCATAGCTAGAACATTTAGATTTAATATCAGGGATTAATGATATTTCCATAACATTTTTTATCCAAGAGCATCTTTTCTGGACCTGTTCATTTTGGAAATACAGTTCAGTGTTAAAATGATTTTTCATGAGTATAGCCATAGGTTAATTATCACTGTAAAAACAAAAGAAATATCTAACAAGAAAAACCACGAAATCAATCTTCCCCCCCCCAAAAAAAAAAAAAAGCTTGTTGTTTTTTCTATTTTTCCCATACAAAAAAGTATGCCTTGATTTTTCTTTGTTTATTCCTTCAAATTCACATAAGGCCAAACTAGATACAATTCATGTTTACAGAAATCAAAGACACTTTTATTTTTTGGTCCCCTGCCATTTCTCTCCGCCATGGGACAATTTCTTACTGTGTTTCTTGCCAAGCGAGAGTAGGAATAGAAAGACTGTCAAGTGCCAGTAAGCCCATTTGAGAAAAGACAGGTCAAGGTTTTTCATTTTAGAAAGCCTACAAAATACAGAACAGCCTATAGTTATATTCTGCAATGCTTTCAGTCAACACTTTTATTGTGCTATGTTTTATTGTTAAGTTCCATTGAACATCAAGTGATTGGCCCAGCCTGTAGGATGGCCCTCAAGTGTGACAGTGTCAAACATTCCTGGTGGCAGGCCTGACATGGACTGATTGCTCTTTGCATTTAGAGAGCATCATGCCTTTTGCAATAAAGAGCAGAACAAAGCCCCTACTGATTGACAGTATTCTGCTTTTGTTTTTAATTCTTTAACACTTGATACTCTTAGATGGTACTTTATACAAAGAGGTCAATTTCCAACGCGGCCTTCCTTTAAAATTCAAGAGGCAAGAGGAAAGATTGAAGATGACCTTCGGTACTGATTATTTCTACTTTTCATTTAAATATTGGATGGAAAGTTTCAAAGCCTGCTGATTATGTTAATAAATTGTCACTGACCTAAGTCTTGAGAGATAAAGTAGCCACCACTTCAGAGGCATGGCTATTTTTGACTCTAAATGTAGACAAGAATATTAAGAATTTCCTCAAATTGTTGTCTGTAATAGGTGTTCTACTTGAGAAAAAGAAAGTAATAAATAGTGTAATCCTTACAGAGTTAAAATTAGATCTTGTGGGAAATGAATAATTTTCCTTGATAATGTATTAAAAGTTGTGCAAATTTACTTTCTTCTTCATTATCGTTATCTGGATTTGATACTCCCACTGAGATGTCAGGAGAAGTCGCAGGAGATTGGAATGATTCTAGCATTGGCCACTGTGCCATCAATGGTGAGATGGGTGGATCTAAGCCAGTTATCTCTGATGGGAAGCAGAGACTATGAGTGGGGTCCCTACATCTGTTTCTTCTGGATCTATCGGGAATCATAATAAGAGAGCTAACTAACGTTGGAAGTATTGAA
Source organism: Diceros bicornis minor (assembly GCF_020826845.1). Classification (NCBI taxonomy): domain Eukaryota; kingdom Metazoa; phylum Chordata; class Mammalia; order Perissodactyla; family Rhinocerotidae; genus Diceros; species Diceros bicornis. The sequence goes on from NC_080741.1 coordinate 33,992,568, forward strand.
GGATGTGAAAACACTGTGACATGCCACCCATATGCTCATTCAGTGAAGAACTTGTTGCCTCAACTACTGGAACTGCTGTTGACAGACAACCTTCAGGTGTCAGCTCCTGACAGGGATTGTCTCAGCTGCAGAGAGCCTCTTGGCCCAAGGTCTTGCCTTTCTTGGGGTGGACCGCATTCAAGGACTGATTAAGGTGGTAGTATTAATGGCTGGCCACCTCTGCCCAACTCAGAACAACTAAGGGCCATAGCAGATGGGTGTTCCCACTGGGGCCAGCAGATGTCAGGCCTACATCATGACTCAATTTCTCCCTCTGTCCACTCCTGCTTCGTTACATTACCTTCCACAGGTGACAATCCCAAAACCTCTCCTTAATATACATGATGCACTCTAAACTCCATCTTAGGGAACCCAACCTGCAGCCAGCAGGCAACCAGACACATTCAGAATTCTTTACTGGATTATTTGCAATTACAATTGCAAGTGACATTGTAGGGTTGTAATCCTGTTTTGTGTTTGATAAATCTTGTTAGCAATGCAAGCAACTTGACAGCTAACATTAAAAGGATGTAAATGTTGTGTGAATCAGTTGAAGGAAGATCCCAAGCCTTTATTTTTACATCTAGGATCAAGAGTCAGCTCCTGATGGGATTGGAGAAACTCAAAAGACTATACTGTATTCTGTTTTGGCTTTAGTGTATGCAGAAGTTTTTACAGTTTTTGAGTTATGTGCATGGCCCTATGAAATTTTGCCTTTTAAAAAACTTCTACCCTTTTAAGATTTTAAAAAATTATTGCCTTCATTATCAGTACTTGCTGATGCTGCCAATTCAATTATCTACAATGAAGGGCAGTAGTGGCCAAGATAAACTAAAACAATGAGTTATCCAGAATCATTTATGTTTTTCCCTAAGTACTTTTCCCCTTACATTTAAATACAAATGCCTTATATAATGCACATTTAAAAATATAACTTTTAAATAAACTGCCTGTGGATAATTGAAAAAAAGACTAAATACACATTTGATTCTTTCTCTAAGAAAGCTATCATCATATGTAATCATAAAGATAAAGCATTATCTTCCATCACAGTCATATTTTTGGTATTTTATTAGTCACAAAGAATACTGAAAAGCAGTATAGCGAATATGGGTCAGTTGAGTGAAGGGATAGTTAAAAGACACAGTTAGAAAAACAAGTTGCCATTTTCAGACTGCATTCAGAATTTCCTTAGCAATTGCAAATAAAATGGAAGGAGATGATTCATGTCAGAAATTGACATCACCCATTCAAACTCAGTTGTTACATGTATGAATATTTTCAACGAAGCAATGCTTTAAGCCATTTTGATTTTAAAAGTTCATCCATCTGCTATTGGAAGTTTTATTTATTTGGCTTCTCAGACTTGTGAATAAAAAGGACTCGGGCCCTATGAATTTACGTGGACTTTTTTTTTTCATTGAAGAGAGATATTCATTAGGAAAGCTAAATTTAAATATTCTCTTTCTCTATATCAATAGTAAGTAATCATATCTCAGTGATAATAAGAGCTACATTTCATTGCATATCTTCTCTGTTCAGGCACTATACTAGTGCCTCTACATATATTTTCCTTTTATTTCTCCAGAAGTCTTGTGAGAAGGCTCACATTAAACCCATGAGAAACAAAGGCTCAGAAAGTTTAAATTAGTCACCAAAGGTCATACAGCTAGAAAATAGCAGACCTAGTATTCAGGGTCAGTATTCAGCCTGACTCTGGCATCCATACTCTTTCCAAAATACTGAACAGTATTGGACGACAGCACTGGGTTGTCAAAAGGAATAGAATCAGCTTCAAGTGAAAAAACAGTATGTTAACTTAGAGATGGAAAACCATAATCTGTCTCATTTCAGTGATTCTCTTCATCCAGTTTGACTGTCAGACCATGCATGTCACCACTCCTTTTTAGAACATCTGAGATTGAGTTTAGGGAGTTGCTGTTCTCTTTGGAGGCTTCTAAGGAGTTAACAGGCTGCCCCTTGCATATTTCTTATTACTTGGCGCTAACTTAATGCTATACCTTATGGAAATACTTTAATTTCTACATTTTTTTCAGTATGAACAATTGTTTATGTAACCATTATAATATATGCCAAGGAATATTAGTGTATTCTTGAAAAATCATTTGAGCACCTACTATGTGTCAGGCACCGTGCCAGGCATTGTGTATGCAATAGTAAAGAAAATAGACATTGTGTCCACTTCCATGGTGTTTATTTTCTTGTGGGAAAAGAGGCAAGCAATATGAGTTCTAGGGGCCAATTTATTATAATTTGCTCTAATGAATTCATCCATGAGCTGTTAACATTCTTAACCTGAGGGCATTCTGAAATAAAAGGGATTTACTTCTTCTAAAGAAAATATTTTTCTCATTGCCTTGAAAACAATGAAATCTTATTAAAAGAAGAATGCATGGGTCAGTATAAAATGATATCTAAAAAGCAGGATTTGAGGCATGTATTTGCATATTAACATGACCTAAAACTTTTCATTGTTTTCAATAGCAGTGATTATTATATGTATTTATATAGTGTTATAAAATATACAAGTGATTATTTTCCCCTTATATTTCCAATCCTTTTTTCCCCAAAATGTTGTACTTCAGTATTTTAACTCAATTGATACAGCTGAGATGCACAAAGACCTGGAAACCTTAAGCCCTAAGCTTTTCCATAACTGTTCCCAAATATTGGGTCATCTTTCTCAGCATATTAGCTCGGATAGCAGCCAGTTCTGCAAAGAACTAATCCTCCTTATAACCCTGTCCAAAGCTTAGTGTTATCCTTCCTATTTATTAGAGCTGGATTAGATCCATGACCCCATCTCTACGAATTTGACGTGTAATTTTGGCCTATTGTTGAATGCATCCCTTAGACTGTTCCTGGAAATGATTTTCTCCACATTTGTTGGCTCTCTGTGCTGTCCTGAACATGTTTGGGAAGAGAGTTTCGATGTTTTGGGTCTGTGGATTTGGCCTGAGTGTGAATAACTGGGTCATGTTCCTGGCCTTGAAGGAACTTGGAGCATGGCCTAAGAGGCTGCCTGATGAATACACTCATGGAATTTGGAACTGGAAGAGACCTTAGAGACCACCTCGTGCAACCATTTCAAACAGATGCAGAAACTCCAGAGCCAAGAGGGGTCAAATGACTAACCTAGGGTCTCAGAATGAGCTCGTGGCAAAAGCCAGGGCAGAATACAGTCCTCTGCTCCAAGGGTCATCTCATTCCCAGGACTCTGTACACACACTGTAATCTTCGGTATGGCCTGCTCTTAACCTAATAAATAGGAGGGATGATTGTAAACTTTGGACAGGTTTATAATGAAGATTAGCAATTGTCCTTTTTGATTGAACAACTACTCAACTCTAGTAACTGAAGAAAAGGAAGATAATAAAGCAAACCAACTATGTTATTTACCAATGTAAAAGCAAATACTAGCATAACTATTTGTGTGTGTGTGTGTGTGTGAGGAGATCAGCCCTGTGCTAACATCTGCCAATCCTCCTCCTTTTTTGCTGAGGAAGACTGGCCCTGGGCTAACATCCGTACCCATCTTCCTCCACTTTATATGGGACGCCGCCACAGCATGGCTTGCCACGCGGTGCGTCGGTGCGCGCCCGGGATCCAAACCAGCGAACTCCCGGCCACCGCAGCTGAGCGCGCGCACTTAACCACTTGCGCCACCAGGCTGGCCCCTAGCATGACTATTAAAAGGGTTAAAATTCAATAGATGACAACTCCTCATGTCTCTTTGGGTGGCTTATAAAATACAGAGTCACAGTGTTGGGTGATTACTTTGCTGCTTCTTTTTCCTCTTTATGTGCTTAAACAGGACAAAAGAACTTTTTCTCCCATAGTAAAGCCTATAGCTTAGAGAATCAGAAACTTCCTCTTTAATTTGTTTTTATGGCTCATTATCTAAGAGAAAAGACTGTTTTCTGTCTTTGCAAAAAAGAGATTTAAAGTCATCCCTACCTTTCTCTGTGAGGGTGTGATTTGGGCGATAATACTTTACAACCTTCCTAGTGACTGATTTCTATTACAAATATCTATTAGATTATATTGAGTATTGAACTTTTATTAAATGTTGCGATTCCAGCAAACCCTTTATGCCGCAGATTACATATTCCTTGTAAAATCAGACTTTAGATCAATTGCCTGGTGTTTCTTCTTTTTCGCTCTCTTCCATTCACGTTCACTTCCACGCCTTGGTAGAATCTTTTCACCCTCTGCTGGGTCTGGGTGTCTGCCTTTTGACCCCGTATAAGAATAGTTAAAAACCTTAAGAGATGTTACAATAAGGGGCTTCATTCTGAAGTGAAATATAAGGTATAATGTGCTCTTCTCCTAGGCTATCTGACATACCATTCCAAGTATTGAAGAGAAGAATCTGTGATGGAAACCTACAAGCAGCCTCGTCCCTAGAGGAAATTATTTTTTTTCCTGATTCTATGAGTATGTCACATACCTGACTGGCCACATTCTATGCTGGCTCCTCTTTTCAAAAAAGACTGATTATTTCTATACCATAAGAAAAGGAAGAATATCTTTATAATTGTACCTTTTTAGTTTCTGACCTAGGAAACTTCTCTAGTCCCTGCCCCTCCAGTCATTAAAGTCCCGGCCTTAACGCATGTACATACAGAGTATCCTTGCTTCCTGCAAGCATGTACACTGTCTTGAGGGCAATGGAACCAGCCAATGCTCCACAACTTTCCTAAAAATCTATTCTTTCTTTCAAGAAATATTTATTGAGCACCTACTGTGAGCCAGGATCTCTTCTAGGAACTGGGGTCACATCAATGAACAAAGCAAGCAAATATCCTACTCCACGAATCTTGTGCTCTCATGGGGGAGAAGGAAAAACTGTAGTATGTCGCATTGTTCTGGGGAAAGAGAGGCATGTAAAGGGAGTGAGGTAAAGGTAGGTGTGTGCAATTCTAAATAAGATAGAAACGAGTGGCCTTCCTGAGAAGGTGACATTTTTGCAAAGATCTGAAGGAGCTGAGGGCGAGAGCCATGTGATTTTCTGGGGAAAAATGATTCTAAGCAGAGGGAACATTAAGTGCGGAAACCTGCCTGGAGTATTTGAGGAACAGCAAGGAAGCCTAAGTGGCTGGAGTAGAGAGAGAGCAAGAGGAAACTAATAGGAGATAAAGTCACAGAGGAGACAGAGTAGGATAGGGCTTGTAGGTCATTTTATGGTCATTTGCTTTTATGCTGAGTGAGATGGGAAGCCGGTTAGATTTTGAGCAGGAGAGCAATATGACCAAATTTAAAGTTTTGCAAGGACTACTCAATCCGCTGATCTGCTGAGTTGAGACAGGACTATTGGTTGGTAAGGGTGGAAGCAGGGAGACCAGTTAAGAGGTTATTGTAATAACCCAGGATAGAGATGACAGTGGACTGGACCAGCGGGCAGCAGTAGAGGCGTGAAGAAGTCGTTAAATTCTGAATCATTTTGAAGGTAGAATTAACAGGATTCACCATAAAAGAAAGGGAGGAGTCAAGGATGACTTCAGGTTTTGTGGCCTGAGCCACTGTAGGGTTGAGTTATCATTTACAAGATGGCGAGAGCTGGGAAGGAGCAAGTTGGGGCAGAGGACAGTGTCTATGAGATGTACAAGTGGAAATGTTGAATAGGCAGTCGGGCATATGAGTCTGGAGATGGAAGGAAAGGACAGGTCTACAGGTACAACTTATAGATGGAATTTAAACTCATGAGATTTGATGAAATAACCTTGTAAGGATCCCATGTAAGGGAAGGAATACAAGACTTAGATGAGAGTGAATATTCAGATCTCTCCCTCCCAGAAACAAAAAGATCAGGTGTATGTAGTAAGTTACTTTAATTCTTTTTTCCGTTTATCATGTAAGGTGAAATTAGGTTGTAGAGAGTAAGTTTAGATATTTAGGCATGCACATGCATGCAGTCACACACACATGCACTCAAGTAATAGCTCTGAAAAAATGGGGGCAGCATTGAATGGGCTCTTTTTGAAACTTGGCCCATGATGAATATAACAGCAGTTATAGGCCTTGAGGCAAATCTTTCTTCCTGGGCCTAAGTCTGATTATTTGGAAAGTGGGCTGTGTTTTTTCCATGTTAAAAAGCACAAGGGGACTTTGTGTCATTTCATCCACATAGATAATAGAGAATTGTTTTAATTTTTTTGGAAAAAAATAAGAGTAGTAACTTTTTAAAGATAATTTGATTACTCTGTGCCCCCCCCCCCACCTCTGCCCAATTAGTGGTTTTGTTTGAAACTTTGGTTTTAATAATAGTTTCTGGAACATGATTTCCCTGTCCTTTCTGAATTGTAAAATATTATTCTCCAGTCAAGCAAGATTTACTTCTTTAATGAACCTATGTGAAATGCAGGGGCTGGTTGAGGGGTGCCCAGATATGCCAAACACTGTGCTGGGCATTTCATAAATGTCCTCACCTAATATGCCCAGCAGCCCTGTGACTTTGGTATAGTGAGCTTCATTTATGGCTGAGAAAAGTGAGATTCAGAGAGACTAAGCAATTGGTCAAGTAGTAAAATAAGAGTTTCTAACTCAAATCCTATGCTCCTTCTCTGTATACCACACTGTGTCTTTTTACAGCTCTACCTATCCACACTTCTCCAAAATATCTACCTACAGTTGAAGCCAAGCAGATATTCTAAAGTTGTAAGTCTACCTGCTGTTACTTCCCTGGAGTTAGTGGTTATTCTCTTCCAATCATGTGACTAAGCACACATTTCAATAGTGAATTGCGTTAACAGCATCTTCCCTTGGAGAATTCTCCTATATGTTCAATATGCAACTACCTTAATCCTCACTGCCCATTGAGTGGCTATTTCTATCATTAACTTCATTTCATAGACTTGGTAACCAAGAAGTGAAAAACTGGTCTCAAGATCAGACGTGAAACCATAGGCTCAGTTCTCTAGTAACAAATCATTTCTTTCGGGGGTATACTACCTGCTGGCACACTGTATGTGCTCGATGAAGGGATTGTTCAATTTAGCCCATCAAATACCTTATCATGTTTGTGCACATTTCTTCAATGTATGCTCATTTGGCCTGCACAAATACCAAACCAGTCTAATTACCCTTTGATGCTTTTTCATCTTTTGTTCTGCCTTATTATTCCCAGGAAGTAAAAAAAAAAAAAAAAGATCCTGAAATATAACTTTTGAATTTCAATGGCTCTAAGAACAGAAGGCATAAGTGGCCCCTAAATTCAGCAAATGGGTTGGCAAAGGCTAAAAAGATAGGTCACACTACTATAGTAGGTGTGTGAGGAAAACGGAACTTTCATATACTGTTGGCAGAGGTATAATTGGTATAAATTTGGGGGACTACCTAAAGCATATTAAATTAGTATTCCCTTTGGTATAGTAATTCTACTTCTATAAATGTATCCTCTGGATATACTCACATAGCTACTAGAGTTAAGGAATCTGGGCAGAGATAACTGGGCCAAAATATTTGATTATTGCACTGTTATTGAAAAACAAAGAACTGGTCTATGGCTTTCTGAAAACAAATAAAAAAGAAATTAAGCTCTGAATTTATATGAAGTTTATAATTTGGTAATTCAATAAGTCTTATTCTTTCTATATTACAAAATTTGAAACCATAGCTAAGTAAGAAAGACAGAAAAAGAAAGTGTATTCTTTTTTTTTTTGGTGATGAAGATCGGCCCTGACTAACATCCCTTGCCAATCTTCCTCTTTTTGCTGAGGAAGATTAGCCCTGAGCTAACATTCGTGCCCATCTTCCTCTATTTTGTATATGGGATGCTGCTGCAGCATGGCTTGATGAGTGGTGCGTAGGTCCTCGCCCAGGATTTGAACCTGTGAACACTGAGCCGCCAAAACAGAGCACGTGAACTTAACCACTATGCCACATTTGATTTTAATGCACATATTTTTGGACTTTTGGAGTGGCATTAGTTATGTTATTGGTGGTCGTCTGGCATCATTTAAGAGCTTGGACTCTCGGGTCAACGGCCTGGGTTTGAATCTTGACTCTGGCTGCTGTGTGATTTTAGGTCGGTACTTTATCCACTTGAAGCTTCCATTTTCTCTTCTGCAAAATTGTGATGACAATAATATCCACCTTGAAGGCTAAAAATAGTATTGGAGATAATGCAAGGCACAAGGCTCAACACATCGTAGGTGCTTAATACCGGGTAGTCATCATTACTATGGCTACGTTTTGCTCGTTATTCACAGTTCTTTTGATATTATTATAGTTTTTGTTTTGTTTTCTTTTTGCCACCGGCCTTCTCTTCACTCCTAGTCAAGGATCTTTTCCTCAGCTATAAATTGTATTAAGCTTATGTATTCATTTCTGTAATAATCACATTCTCCTTTCTCCTTTTCTTTCTCTTCTGTCTCTTTCCTCACCCCAAGTATTGCTAAAATATGAATTATAAATTACTAGCATTAAAATGAAAATTATGACAAAATCATGAGTTCTAGGTTTTTTTAAATATCTATATGGGTTGGTATCTTTTAAATCAGAACTACTAAGTTGCTGATTTTTAAAAATCTTTTAACATTTCTATAAAAGCACTTCTTTAGTGCATACCATAATGAGGCCATTGACCCATTAGGACTGCAGAGAAATGTGGCTCTTACAATTCTCTCACTCACCTCGTGGACAGTAGACTTCAGACTCAGTGATTCTAATGCAGACTTCAAAATGAAGGAGGAGAAGCAGAAAAATTGTTTAACTGCATGACAAGTTGATAATAATGTATTTAGATCTTTTCATTATGCCCTGTGGTTTTTCTGGATCCTTGACTTCGGATTTTGCCATGGATATTTTGCATTTCTTGGGGGAAAAAATTCATAAAAATCATGACGAGCTGCCCTTTTTTGAAGGGACCCGTTGTCATTACCAGTCAGATTCTCATAGGAAATAGAAGACAAAGAAGAACAATCATAAATGACAGTTCTTATTATGTAATTTGTATGCACTGATATTTGCTTGCTCTGTCTTTAGAGATTAAAAGATCTCCTTTCCTGATGTTTTTAATCTTTCCCTTTTTTAGTTTATAAAAATAACATTAAATGTAAGATAATAATAATAATGAAAATACAGACACGTCTGAAGTAAAAGTCTCTTGTAAATTTGCTCCCAAACATTGTCATTTTTGTACATGTCTTCCCATATTTCTTCATACATGAATTTAAGTCTATATACTTGTGTATATCACATATCTGTATTACATACACTTTAAAAATAGCATTAGTTTTTTTTTTTCCCCAAAGTGAAATCTGAGATAGATTTCAGTGTATTTAGTTTATATGGGGAGTGATCCTAGGAAATAGAAGTAAAGGAGTGGGGAAAATGAGATCGGGATGGGAGAAAAGTCCAAAAAGAATGTTTTAATAAGCAGATTTTGGCTGTGAGTGATTTGAGCTCAGTTCTACTGGGGAGCCTTTGAGGAACCATGAAAAATGCACCGCAGATCAGGAGGCTGGAGCATTTAGCGTCCAACTTCCTTACTCTGTTGGTTGAAGTTTGCCCCTGGGGTGTTAACTCCCCTGCACGTTGGGCTGTGCCTGTGCACAATGAGCGACCTTCTGCGGCTTTAAATAAGGCGGAGTGGAGAGACCCCCAGCACTGACTGGCAGTGGTGCCTGTGATTGTCCATCATGGCTGTGTTGTATCGGATGGGCCAAGGACATGCGCTGTGGTACGCTATGAGCGTCAAGTGTCATCTATAATCCTGTCCTGCACGCTCTTCTTCAACTAGCTTTTTAAAAAATTCAACAATGTATCTTGGCTACATTTCCAAGTCAGCACATGCACACATACTTTTTATTTTTAATGGCGGCATTCCTCCCTGAATATTAGAGTGGGCTACTTAACTATTTGAGCGAGAACAATGCCAGTTTTTGTCTTCATTTTACTGTGTGAACCTAAAGATATGCTAAACAAGCCTCCCTAAAACCAAGAATGATTTAACTTCTTTTAAAACAGTGCATCTCAAACTCATGTGTACACATAAATCACCTCCGGATCTTGTTGAAATACAGATCTGATTTAGCAGGTCTGAGGGGGGACCTGAGATTCTCCATTTCTAATAAATTCCCAAGTGTTGCTGATCCACAAAGCATGCTTTGAGTTCAACATTCTACAACCAAATAACCCAAAGGGAACTTGTACATGGTGAAAATATTCTTTATAAAAGTCTGGAAAATTTTCATAAAGATTGACATATTGAACTAGGAGCCAGGAGAATGTAATTTCCAGGTATGAACTTGCTTTGGGAACAGGGGCAAGTCTTTCCTGTCCTCTGAGAAAATCTTGGACACACTTATCAGTCAGTTGCCATGGTTCTAATGTAGTATTTTATGATCCAATGTGTGCGTTCCTTTGCTTGCAAAGAGGACATGCTTCTTGTCTGCTTAGTTCTGTAAATGTGTTTGGCCAAGCTAGCCCATAAAACTGGATTTAGGGTATTCCAGGGTTCCTGAATGTTTACATTTATTCATCATCACTACTCTTATTAGTTGAAATTCAATGAGTCAGATCACAAAGCTAGATGTCTAATGGATATATCAAACTTCAATTATCCAAAAGGCAGTTCTAGATTTCTCTCTTCAAATTTGGTCCTCCATGTCTTCTGTCACAATAAAAAGTAACTGTGTGGTTGAAGATGCAGATGTCAAAACCCTGAGGTCGTCCTTGGACCTTCCTTTCTCGAATTCCTCACATCCCAGCCATCAGAAAGTATGTAGAATCTACCGGAAAAATAGATTATTTTTAAATGCACTCTTCTCTACCACTGTCTCCACTGTTGTTTCTGTAATCACTCTCCTGATCTACTGCAACAGCTTCCTAGCTACTGGGAACCCTGCCCCATTTCTTAGCTTTCCATTCTCTTACAAACACATTTCTTTTCTCAACAAATCAGATCATGTCTTCCCCACTTGCACTCTTCAGTGCCTTCCCATTGCATGTAAGAATGTAATCCTAGTTCCCAGGATGAGTCAGGATGGCCTACAATGGCCTATATCATCTGGCCCCTGTGTACCTTTCCAAGTCTCTTCGTGCCACCACCTCCTAGCTCACTGTGTCCCAGCCCACTGGCCTTTTTGCTCTACCTTGTGGAAAAGAAGCTCTTTCCTGCCTGAGGAACTTGTTCTTTCCACATGCCTGAGAAGTGTTTTGAATTCTATGAATTTCGTAGTGTTTTTCTTTTCGGTTAATCTGAAATTCGTCCATCCTTTCTCTATGTAAATTTTATTGTATTTAGCCATTTTAAATCTTAATCTGGCAATTTTTAAAGATTCACAAGGAAATGGAGATGGAAAGAGAAAAATAAAAGGAAGCTATAGTTTCTGTCCTTGCTGCCCCTCCTTCCTGTCTTCTTTGATTTCTGATTTCCTTTATGCTAAAACAGGTAGTTGTCACAGACTAGCTAATAAGTTAAATACCGTTACCTATAAATAGATACGTTTTGATTTAGTGCTTTCTTTAATGTAAGCTTCTGAAATTGATGTAGTTACCTATTCCCTCAAGTGCTTAATTTTATTTTGCTTCTCATTTACTTGAGAAGAAAATATAGGCAGACACCCAGTGAATGTGTACAGCTGCATAAGACTTAAGTGGAGAAGATATAGATATTAACGTCTATAAAGTATCTGTTTAATTCTCACAATAACCCTAATGGTAGCTGTATCCTTTTAAGTGATGAGGAGACGAAGACTTAAGGGGATGAACTCACTAGTTCAGAATTATAGTGTGTGTGTATATGTATACATATAATCTCCATACATATAAACTTATATGTAGCTAATATGTAAGTGCTTCTGAATTTGAAACCAGATCGGCCATGGAAATCCCTGGCGATTTTCCACTGTATTGGCATTTTTCTCACTGGAGTCTGTGGAAATTATTTTCAAGGATTCATGAGTTCCCTATGAGAATTTATCTGTTGGAGGCTTTCCATTCTAAGATAATCTTTAAAAAGTTATGAAAGCATAGTTGAGGTCATCTGGTTGACCAGTTGATGTCACTGCCTGTGTCTGTATTTATGTCTATCATCACATTGTGCCAAGGAGACCTACTGTCACTGTCTGGGGCTAATGAAGAAAGAACAAGGCAGACATGATAAGTAAATGATGCTATTAAGCCAAATGAAAGCTGTTAGCCTAGCAAGCTATGTTCAGATGAAGATTTCATAGTAATTTACACAGAGAAAAGTAGTGGAAGAGTTAGTATGCCATGGGGCAATAAGAATATAGCCCATGAATTTCAAAAATATTTGGTACTGCAGCAGTCAGTAGCATATTCACATTGCAAGGGGCAATTTAGATTTGGCAAAACTATATCATCTATGATATTGAATTATGTTTTAATTAAATAGTATTGGTTGTGCAACTTTGTTTTTATGCAATTTTAAAGCGTATTTGGCTTAATAGTTGCATTCAAACTATAAACAGAGGCATTTATACTTTATTAATTAAATGTTTGCTCATGTTTAAGTTCTCTTTAATAAAAATAACCAAATCAGCACTGAGTCTATTATATATATTTATATAAAATATATAATATATAGTGATAGATATGTAGTAACAGTATATATATATATATATATTTTTTTTTTTTTTCTTTAAATGGGTTAATACCAGGGTATCTCAACCTTGGCATGACGGATACTGTCTTTCACAGATAATTCTTTCTTGTAGGGGGCTTTCCTATGTGTTGTGGGATGATAGTAGCAGCCCCTTCACTGTGGTTATGACCAACAGAAATGTTTCAGATATTGCCAAGAATCCCTCGGGGGGCAAAATTGCCCTGTTGCAGAATCACTGATCTATGCATTACTCAAATATAGTAACCATTGCCTTATCCCATTATTACTATCATGGTTGCCAAGTAGTGATTTTGTAATTCCGACATTCCTTCGTCATTTATTAGTTTGCGTTCTACTTTAAGGAATCCCTCATGTATTTAGTTATTCACGTATATAAGAAGAGATTCATAGATTCTTATTTTGTTTTATGGGTTGAAAACATTACTAACATTTTGTATATTTATGCTGAAACATTTTGAATAGAGCTCTAACAAGGTAAAGATAAACGATGGATATGAATCAGCTGTTCTTTTCTCTCTTCTTGAGTGAAGCATTTTAGTTACTTTGCAGTCCTATTCAGGTATTGGGGTAATCCAGCAGAAGCTGCCGTTGTCTCAAAGGTTGGGTAGCAGTTCTGCCTCAGTGGTTCATTGAAGTGGAGTTGAAGGAGCGCAAGTCACTATCTCCTTGGAAGCCAGGAGCATTTTATTGTTCTTAACTGTGCTGAGAATGCCAATGACTCTAAAGCTGGGGAAAAAAGACTCTTAATGAGTTTCAGCATTTTAATGTACTGCAGGTTCCCAATTGTATGAATTTAAGAAGCTTAGCAATTCGGTATCTTCTGAATAATAGCATTTATTTTATACTCTAAATACTCCCGGGGAAGTCTGAATAACATTGCAGCTTCTTTGGTGTAATAGGTTTGGTGGGCTAATTGACTTGAACAGTGGAATTGCTCCTAAAAAAAAGAAAAAAAGCCACGTGGTTTTGATTAATGAGCCCAGTAATAAATCATTAATCTTTTTAGCTCATAAATGATAGGAACAGTGTTCTGTTTCCCACCCCCCCATGATATATTTCTAGATTCTCTTGCTGATACAGTGGCAACATTTTAAGGATCTTCTCATCAGTTTAATATGCCCATCTCCACATAATTTAATATGATATCTAGTAAGTTTGCACCTATGAGGAATGCAATGGGACAGTTTCTAAATAGCAATAATAGTTCTCTGATGAATATGACTTATATTTAGTTAGTAAGTGTCCTCTTGCAATGTCCTAAATTTCTCTATTTATACAATTTAATAATAATTGTAGAAAGAATAATGAGTTATTGAGCTTCTCATTTGTACCTGGCACTCTACTAAATTTTCAGTACACTGTGTCATTGAATTCTCACAATAACCCTCCGAGGCTATTAGTATTATTATTTCCATTTTATGGTTCAGGAAATTTGCTGAGAAATGTTAATAACTAGTTAATGTCATAGAACTGGTTAATGTCAGATCCACCATGTCACTATCTATTCACAGATTATTCATTCCTACCCAAAGTTTTCTGGAGGTTTATGAATAAAATTATTATTTTTTTTAAATTGATATATATAAATAACTCAGCCCAAACTGAAATTTTGGTTGCATTAGAGCTTAACATATCCCAGGTTTTTTTTTTATATTTCAAGAATTAATTTTCATGTTCATTGTGTAGCTGAAACACCATTTATGGTATAATTACCATTTTGAGGAAAATAGAATTTCAAGTTACGAACTGGAAGAGTATAGAAGGCAGATATCTACATTCTTGGCTGCATTAATGTGTTAGCTGACAGAAATAGCTCTTTATTGTTGAAATTTAGTTGTAAACTATCCACTAGGCTGAACTCCTTAAAGTAGGCAGGGATCATGGCCTATCACGTTTGTGTCCTCAGGATTTAGCTCAGTGGCTGACATATACTAGAAGATTAAATGTTTAATGAGTGAGTGAATGAAGGTCATGGCAATGATGTCAAAAATAAGTGGATGTTCCATTTAGTAAAGTGTCCTGAGTCAAGATATGACTTTGACTTGGATTAGTGTCGTGACCCTGAGTGCCTCCAGTTGGTCAAGTGTGCTAGTCTACTGGGCCATGGGACTTCCACACACAGAACTGAGTGGAAAACTGAAAGGTATGCCTTCCTTTTTCATTGATCTTCTAGGCAGTCTTGGCAAAGTCATTTAACTCATTATTGAGTCATGTTAAGAATAAGACTTATCTGTTTCTCACTGCTGAGTTTTAAGAAAATTACAATTAATATATCTGCCAAATAAAAGCTGGCAATGATGATGGAAGTTACTCTTTTATTTTTTTATTTTATTTTTTTTGTGAGGAAGATCAGCCCTGAGCTAACATCCATGCCAATCCTCCTCTTTTTGCTGAGGAAGACTGGCCCTGGGCTAACATCTGTGCGTATCTTCCTCCACTTTATATGGGACGCCACCACAGCATGGCCTGACAAGCAGTGCATCCGTGTGCGCCTGGGATCCGAACCTGGGCCGCCAGTAGCGGAGTGCGCCCACTTAACTGCTACGCCATGGGGACAGCCCCTGGAAGTTACTCTTTTTTTTTTTTTTTTTTTTTTTTTTTGTGAGGAGATCAGCCCTGAGCTAACATCCGCCAATTCTCCTCTTTTTTTTTTTTGCTGAGGAAGACGGCCCTGGGCTAACATCTGTGCCTATCTTCCTCCACTTTATATGGGACGCCGCCACAACATGGCTCACCAAGCAGTGCGCCGGTGCGCGCCCGGGATCCGAACCAGCAAACCCCGGGCCGCCGCAGCGGAGCGCGCGCACCCAACCGCTTGCGCCACCGGGCCGGCCCCTGGAAGTTACTCTTTTAAAAGGCAAAGTGGATTATCTCATTTGAACACCTTTGACCAACAGTTGTACCTCCTCTTTTATCTATCAAGGTCACAATGTTAATATAAGAAATGGAAGCAGGATAGTAGCACGTAGTTAGTTTCCTTCTTGCTCCCCCACCACCCATTCCTACATTGAAAAATTGGTTTTCAGTGTGACACACACACACACACACACACACACACACACACACACACACACATACACACACACATTTTCTCCAAGCTAATGTTAAGGATCACAGGCCATCAAATGCTTTGCAGCCTGTTCAGGCTCTCTTTGAAAAGACTAGGATTAAATAAACCTAGGGTATACCATCCTTCACTTAGGCTGACAGGATTTAAATGTACAGCTGAATTTGTTGTTGTTGTTGTTTTTTTTAAGTGCTGGTGTAGAGCTGACTGCTTCCTCTTCCTCTATAACATGTGAAATGTGCATCATTTTACAAAGCCAGTTTCCTGTGAAATTGACATGGGACAATTTAGGAATAAAAGTAGATTCAAGCAAAACAGCAATGCAACAGCTACATTTTGTGTACAAAGCTGTGTTTTTTCACTTTATATATATTAAACGTATATATGTTTCAATTTATCCTTATGTAATAGAGGTTAGAAGAAAACTAGCTAGGTATGTTTTTCTTAGTAACTTGGGAAATTTTATTGCTCTAGCCTTGCAAATAAGACTTAACTTTGGGTCTTCTTTCACTACCTCAATTCCTCAGTATGATTAAGTGATTTCCTTTCTTGGTCAGAAAGATAAATTGTGCTGCTTAGTAGGTTTACACATTGAACATCCATCGGAATCCGTTCAATAGTGACTCCTTCACCTTGATCTCTGAGAAAAAGTTATGAGTCAGCCATTAAACACACTGCTCTTGTGTTGAAATCTCAGACCTCCCATTCAAATAGACTTGGATTTGATTTCTAGTTGGATTCCTTAATAGCTGTGTGATCTTGGGCAACTGCATAGCTTCTTATGACCTCAGCTTTCTCATATGTAAAATGAGGACATTAACTGTATTTATCTCAAGGGTTTTTTTAAGGATTAAGACCATAGTAAGTTTAAATAACTTTAAAGCATAGGTCTTAGCATGTAGTAAGCTTAAATATTATATAATATTGTACCATAAAACGGTAATATTATGAATCCTCTCTAATGTAGGGGAGGAATAACTATTCCTCTACCCTCTAGGTTCTTCTGGCTTGTCTAAGAATTAAATTGACATGAGAAAGAATAATAGGATAAAATCAAACAAATTTAATAACATGTATATGTGGGAAAAACCCAGGAAAACCGAGTTACTTGTCAAAATGGCTGAAGCCACCACCTAAGTACTATCTTCAGCTAAAGACAAAGAAGGATGTTGGGGGTTAGTGGTTTGGGACTTCAAAGGGGAAGAAGGCAATTCACGTGGAGATAGAAAAGCAAATGTTTGATAAACAAATGTTTGCCATGCCTTACAAAGACAATGAGAGATGGAGAGGACTTTGATCAAATGGGCCTTGCTAGGTTTCTCCCTGTCTACCATAGCTAGTTCATATTATACTCTAATTCTATGATGTTAACTCCTTCCTAGAACAGGCTTTCTATCTTAAATTGTTTTAGGCAGTTAAGGGGAAGGTCAAAGTGTATTTCTGAGTCTTTTCTTCTTAATTAAACCAAAGAGATACATTTTGGGGTGGCAAATTCTGATCCCCCACACTAACAACAAATAATTTATATGATGTGATGATGTTAAACCTATGTAGCAATGAATATTTCAGTATAATATTTGGGATATATTTATACTAAAAAATGTATTTGTTGTTTATAGAAATTTAAATTTAACAGGGTATCTTGTATTTTATCAGGCTGCCCTAATTTTGTAGGACATAGTGTTTGCCACGTGAGCTCTGTTGCATAATTCTAAGAGTCACCATTAATGCTGGGGGTGTGGGGGTGTCATTTACATAGAATACACTGAGAATGGTTGCCCCTGAGTGGAACTCTATGTCCCTGCGTCCTTTACATCCTAGTGATCCATTTGTGTATGTATACCAAAGATGCATGTGAGCCTAGGCTGTCATATTCTAGGCAGAAGATACAAAAGTGGTTTGCATCTGTTCTATATGTGTGTTGTGGTGATTATTCTGGAATAAATTAATAGAGTACCACAGTAAACTTACGGCCCTATTCATGCCATTTCCATAATTCCAATTGTCTGAAAGAGGATCATGGTCATTATCAACAAATCAGGTGATAACTTCCTATCCCAGAGCTCACAGCAGGCTGATAAAATAGATATCTCTGGAGAGCCCCTTCAGCGAGGTGAATTAGACTCTGAGAAAATGTGGTGCGATTTGTTTACAATATTGAGTAGTTCTCTATAGTTTTGTTTCCTGTTCTTATTTTTGGCTGTCAGGACCCTGAGTACCAAACCATACATATTTGTCATACAGTAATATATTACAATAAAAACTATAGAGAGATCTCAATATTGTAAAATGTTAATTTAGCATTTTCTCACAGGAGAAACCATCACGTCAGGGCTGATAACGTGATACTGAGCTCCAGTTCATGAGGTGCATGTGGAGGGAGAAGTCAAGGAAAGCCAGGAATCCAATCTGGCCGCCCGTTCCAGGACCACAGGTAACTCAAATTCGGTCGTAAAGACTCAGGAGGCTCATTTAATCATTCACTGCTCATCTCAACTTGAGGCTCATCTAGAAATAGCCGGTAGCAACCTTAAAAAACAGCACAAATGACTGGTGGTTCAGGTTGTCCTGAGCACTGGCTGTGGTTTCACAATCAGGCTTCTGCTGCGTTTGTTATTCCAGAATTAAACCTTCCAGTTGAACTTGAGGATATGAGCTCCGATTGCCAGTGCTGTGCTTACATTAAAGCTGAAATAAGTAAGTGCTCTTTTAAAGCATATGTTCTTTAGGGAAATTATTGTTCTTGGTGCCTTGGGAGGAAAAACTGGTAGTCACCCTCCTCTAACTCCATCACCATGTGAAACTAGGAGAAGAGAAATCACCCCCTCTCTTTTAGTGGAGGGAGAAGGCAATTGAAAACACAGGGCAGCCCCCTTCACCGCTTAGCAAACAGGACAGAGGACACCTTTGTCACCATTTAGGGGTGAAAGCCTACTTCTTGGCTGTCCTTCTTTACTTTTCCTTTTGTTCTTTAATGCATTACCTGGGAGGTATGCTTCTGGAGCACCTGTCTTAGTGGTAGACTGTGCCTCTCTCTTCACCTGGTCAAACGCGATGGCTTTGTGGCTAGGGAATGCAGAAGTCCTAGTGTGAAGGTCAAAGCTGAGCACGTGTCCTTATGTTTTCATAGCAATACAGATTTGACAAAATTAATACATTGTATTAGTTAGAGTTCTCCAGAGAAATAGAACTAATAGGAGATATATATGTATTTATTTATGATATGGAATCTGCTCACACGATTATGGAGGCTGACAAGTCCAAAAATCTGCAGTCAGTAAGCTGGGAGATCCAGGAGAGCTGATGGTGTAGTTCCAATGTGATGGTGTAGAGCTGATGGTGTAGTTCCAGCAGGTTTGAGACCCAGAAAGAAACAATATTTCAGTTTGGGTCCAAAGGCAGGAAAAAGCCCTGATGTCCCAGCTTAAAGGCCATCAGAGAGGATGAATTCTCTCTTAATTCAGAGGAGAATCAATCTTTTTGTTCTATTCAGGCCTTCAACTGACTGGGTGAGACCCACCCACATTAGAGAGGACAATCTGTTTTACTCAGTGTATGTATTCAGATTCAAATGGTAAACTCATCCAGAAAACACTCTCAGAGAAACATCCAGAATATTGTTTGACCAACTGTCTGGGCACCCGACAGCCCAGTCAAGTTGACATATAAAATTAACCATCACACATATGTATGATACTGAAGCAAGTATGGCCGAAACGGCAGGCTTCCTGCAGGTCTCAACCAGAGGTGCTGTAACTCCTATAGCCATACATCAAATGTGCTGAGAATACTACTGGAAGGGTGAGAACATCTTTGTACAATATTAGTGTTAAGCTAGTTCCAAAACTTCTGACTCCTTCAGGGCAGCTCTAACAGAGCAGGCTCTGACTCCCTGCTTCTGTTTTCAGGGTGAACGAAAACATTTAGTTTTTATTATTATTAATTTTTAAATTGCTACAGCATTTAAAATAGACTATTCCATTAAAAAAAGAATACTCTTTTGTCTCACCATTGATTTTCCTTTCTACAGGTAAAATCCATTGAATAGCTATATTTATCGACAATCTTGAGTTGGTGTAGTAGAAAAAGTACTAGATCAAGAGTCAAAAAATTTCACTTTTGGTGTCATTTATTTACTTACTAGCCATGTGACTTTGGTAACCCTCTTAAGATATCAGAACTGATATCTTATCATTTGTAGAGTGGAGATGATAACTCTTGCTCTGTCTCCCTCAGAGGGTTATTATAAAGGGCCACATGAAATAAATTGACCCTGAAACACTTTGAATACTGTAAAACTCTGCTCTATGTAAGGTAATAGTATTATTATCTTCAGTCTATATGATCATCTTTCTCAATGTGTTTTTAAAGTATTACAGTCACATGTTTGCTTTTGAGTTGTTTCAAACTTCCACAGGATATTTCTGGATGTTTTGTCCTTACTGCTCAGGATAATTCATCTTGAGACATCTCTGTCCACCTCATAGTTCAAAAATGACTATAAATTGGTTATACACAATTTTATGATTAAAAAGGGACTTGATAGTATATAAAGCAAGCAAAAACTAGTAACTTAGTAAGACCCGTACGTATTACATTATGATGGAAGAAAATGGGAATATGGTCCCCTAAAACAGTGTTACATAAAGTGTGGTCCACCAAATGGTACTTGTTCTCAATGAAATAAGTATAGAAATTGAGAATAAGCATTTAAAACCTTTTTATAACAATTTCACATTAACATGATATTGAATCAAGACGTAATTTCGGTCTGTTGAATATAATAATAAAAATTTGCAACTTGCATTTTGCATATTTTAAAATTTATTTTCTATTAATTATTTTTATTGTGTTTTACAAATATTGGTCCATGACGGATTGGAAATAAAAATGGTCCTCACCCCAGGTAGCTTGAGAAACATTGCTCTAAAGTTTCTAATACCAATAGCTACTTCCTAAATATTTAAATGTGGTGTTGTCAAGCATGAGTGTTATCAGATTGTTTTGAGATCTTGTTCTGCTAACTAGCTTTTTCAGAATGATGTATATAAAATAGCCATAATGCATATCTAAACAGCAGAGTCCCAGACATAACACTTGATCTAGATATGGGCAATGACTTTTTGTCCTTCATTTATATTCGTTTGCTTAGCTACCTTAAAATGTTCTGAAGGTCTGAAGTTGTCTTAGACTGTTAAAAAGCAAATACGTGCCAATAAATCTTATTTTTTGCAGTTTATAAGCATCAAAAACCCAACAAAATGGAAGTCATTTCAGGAAAAAAAAATTATTTACATATTCTTGAGTGAAATGACACGTCTCTGCTCCCATTAACAATGGAGAGGGTACATTTCTAACTTTTTCACGATCTTTTGCAAAACTAAATAGGAAATCAAGAAATCCCTGTACGGATGAAAAGATGTAGAAACAGACCAAACTTGGGGGGTTATTTATGCTGACATGGTCAATTAAATGTAATAGATTATGAATTGTAGTTATATACTTTTACAAACTAGAGAACATCACAGAGTGTTCATTCAGTGGTTATGTGTAAAATGCTGGCTAAGGCTAGGACCTTTTCTTTTTAATATAGGTAAACCTAATTAATTAAGCAAAAGTGAATAAAACAAAGAATTCAGAGATATTTGTTTCTGACTGTACTAATATTCCTTTGGACCACAAGCTGCTGTCTATTATTCATTGGATTTTAGGAGAAAAGGCAGTGTCATGAATTGGTAAGAACATTGGATCAGGTATAAAAGGACGTGAGTTCTATTTCCAGCCTGTTACTAATTAGCTGGGCAGCCTTGAACAAATCATCACCACTCCTCTAGCTTCTGTTTTTTTCCATCTGTTAAATGATCAGATTGGATAAGATGCCCCCTTACATCCATTCTAGAGCTAAATGATCATAAAAATTTAAGTTAAAAAAGGATTTTTAAAAAACTCTTTTAGATTGCAATTATCACATGAAAATGTTTTTCTGAAAAGTTAAAAGGAAAGTGCTCTTTGGTTCATAATGCCAAAGAACTTTTTGAAAGTGACAATCTATTTACATAAACCTGATAGATAAATAAAATTGAAAGTAAAAATATAAATGTATATATTATTTTAAAGTTTATTCCATGCAGAAATTAAATTCTGTTGTCAAATCAACAAATGTATTCAAGACTAATACCACATTTCAAAGGACAGAATTACTTAACAAATAACACTGCGCAATGCTATATTCTTTCTGTGAATACAAATTAAGGAATGACACTATCCAATGCTATATTGTCTCTGTGAATACAAATTAAGGAGTTGGCCTTGCTGTTTGAATTTGGATTCAGAAAATAGCTTACTGGGCAATCCCTAATGCACTAAGCTCTGGGTGTTTATTGTATATCATTTTGAGAAGCTGCAAGGCATTCCACACTTGCGGAATTTGGAAGTGGATTTGAATCAGGGTAAACTGGTACATGGCTGCTTAGAGAAAATGAAAAGATCTGTACAGTACCCTGAAATAGTGGGGTTGGTTGCTTATGGTTATTTAGCCTGATTAAGGACAAAGGCGTGCAGAATGTTGGGCAAATTCCAATCCATTCACGGGACTACCATGTGCTGCAGCCCACTCTCTGAGAAGCCCTGGGTTAATGCAGGAGCTCCCAGACTGTGCGATACATATCTCTCATGGAGCTTGAGTTGATCTAGGTGTGTAGGATCCAGAAATCACATCATAAGAAAGTTGTTCTTTTCTTAATTCTTTCTCAATTCTGATTCTTCCCAGGAAAAAAAGACTCCATCTGGTGCTAGTGTGCTTCTCATCTCTCTCTTAATTACAAATCTCATTTGTAACTAAGAGCGAGTCAACCACAGTGGTCAAAGCCTTCTGCAAATAAACAGTATCTAGCTATAATTTAAGAACATTGATTTGTTCCCTCTTCTTACAGTAATCTCTTTACGCCAAGTGATACTAGCTTTTCGGTTATGGTAGCAACATAAAGTTATCTTTTTAAATGAACTCACTTAAGACCAAAGATATGTTGATTTAAAGTAAACTTTTAAGGGGCCGGGCCCGTGGCATAGTGGTTAAGCTCAGCGTGCTCCAGTTTGATGGGGTGCGCAGGGTCAGATCCCAGACGAGGACCTGCATCACTCATCAACCAATGCTGTGGTGGCGACCCACATATAAAATAGAGGAAGATTGGCACAGATGTTAGCTCAGGGCCAATCTTCCTCACTAAAAAAAGAAAACTTTTAAGTAAATTAAATAATAGTACATGACAAAATTTTCTAAGATGATATGTAAATGATTAAAGCTTGGGAAACTTTGGGCTAGTGGAAAATATACTGAGCTGGAAAATAAGAAATTTGGTTGCTAAATCTAATTCTAACTCTGTCACTAATTATCAAATTGTCCTTGGGCAAGATGATGAATCTTTCATGGCTCCATTTCCTCATTATCCACTAAGTGTAATGATATTTGCCAAGCTACCTTTGTAGTGACGATGTGAAGATTAAAATTAACTGATAGGTAGGGAAATACTATAAAAGTTGAAAATTCTATATACATAAAGTTCATTATTATGTATCTGAAACACCACTTTTTCTTTTTTTTCACCATCCCAGCAAAAAAAAAAAATGATTATGATTATTTGGGAAAGGATAATTATCTCTGTTTTCTCTCTAGGATCGTGCCATTTCTTAGTGGTGTCTGTGTCTGTGTATGTGTGTGTGTGTGTGTGTGTGTGTGTGTGTGTGTGTGAGAAAGAGAGAGAGACAAAGAAAGGGAGAGAGAGACAGAGACTGACTACAGTTGTACAGTTTTTACATTTATGCTATTCCTAAATACTAACCCTGTGTTGTAATTTTCTGATTGAGTATATCTTTATTTTCCATGGAGATAAAAATGTTTGAAAACTAAACTATGTTTTAAAAATGAACCTAATAATAGATCTTATTCATCTCAAAGCTTAATAAAAATATTACGACCTGTCTGAATATTTACAGTTGTTAAAGAGAATGGAGTTAAGCTTCATACCAAAATTGTTTATTGACCTGAAATAATATTTGGAATCTTGCTTATTGTATTTTTTCATTGTACTTAAAGCTCAAATTTTCTACAGAATATGATATCATCACTTCACAAAAGATATTTTACTATTACATAATGTCATTTCCTATAAACTTCAGAATTTCCTTTTCCAGTTTAATCTCTCTTATCCTTGAAATTAAGGTTGTTGTTTTTGGTTAAAATATAATGGTTCAGTTAAATATCGGATATATTTTGATATTAATGATTAATCATGTCATATTTATGGCTGTGTTTTATTTTGAGACATACATGTAACTCAGTTCCAACTTATTAATTCATTGTATGAAATAGAGAACATTCGTGCACATAGAAACAGGGCTAGCAATTGTTGTTTGGTTTCCCATTCTATTAAGCAAAGCTTATTTAAACACTCTTGCTGCTGGATTAGAAAACAAGAGACATTATAATCTCATTTGTATACAAATATTCATGTATGGTCTAGGTCAGTGATTTCCAAACTTGAGCAGTCATCAGAATCACCTGGAGGGCTTGTCAAAACACAGATCGCTTGGCCCCCCCTCCAGTTTCTGGTTCAGTAGTTCTGAGGTAGAGCCTGAGAATTTGCATTTCTAGTAAGTGCCCAAGTGATGCTGAGACTGATGATACTGTTCTAGGACCACACTTTTTTCTCCCATTGGTCCGGTGGAAGGTGGTATAGCAGAACAGTGAAGCCCACACACTTTGCTGATACTCCCAGATTTCAGCCCTGGCTTTGACATTTACAAGCTGTGTAACTGGGAGAAGTTAGGGATCAATTTTGTCATCTGTAAAATAATAACAATTATTTTTATTGGGAATACTGGATGAAGTAAAACATATTGAGTCATGAACACAATACCTAGCATGCTAGGAGCACTTACTAAATGCAACATTAGTAACTAGTGGTGATGGTAGTTAGAGTGGTAATAGTAGAAGTAGCAGTTAGTGGTAATAGAGAAGAATATACCTATTTGCCTTAGTTCAATTGCAATAGAAGTTTATTAGTCTTTTCTAAAGGAAAGCTGGACAGAAAGCTTGGTTTTCATTGATGACATTATTTCTATGAGAAATATTCTGGCAAGAAGAGAATTCAGTGAAAAGTGATGCCCTTAGTGAAAGAACATTCAAGAGCGTGTTGGAGATTGGAATCTAGATTACAGTTTAATCAAAAGTTTATCCATTTGTGCAATATGTTTCTCAATATTCAGAACTTACTGCATTTGTTTCTTTGCTTCCTGTAGCAACAAGAGCAAGACCCAACAAATCTATACATCTCAAATCTCCCCATTTCTATGGATGAGCAGGAACTTGAGAATATGCTGAAACCCTTTGGACATGTCATTTCCACAAGAATACTAAGGGATGCTAATGGAGTCAGCAGAGGTGTTGGCTTTGCCAGGTAAACACTTGCTCTATGACTTGTCTTTTCTCGTTGTTCCCTTTTAATTCCATTCCTTTCTAGCACTAGGGCCCAATGCAATAGACTATTCCAAAAAAAAAAAAAAAAAGGTAGCTTATCAAACTGATTCTGTGTATCTTTGCTTGGAGCCAGGGAATCCTAATGTAATTATGAATACGTTGGTGCTTGCTAAAATATGTACGTAGAATGTTTGTATGTGTCTTGGGTCATAATGATATGCATAACCAGTTCCCAGTCCTCTCTATGCCTGTAGATCAACAAAATCAGATGCTGCCAATTTCTGCCAGGGATAATAAATGCCCAATACCTCAAAGCTAAGGAGCCCCTGTGGTGAACAAAGCTTTCAAATGTTTTTGCATTGATTTCCAAAGAAGGCAATGGTAGAATTTCTCAGTCAGGAGAAGAGAGGAACGATTTAAGAAACAGGAATTGTTGGAAAGTCCCAAGGAACCCAGAAATATAAGGGGAGGTCATGGGAGCATTTGCATTGAAGAGGCCCTGGCTGCGTGTTTTTGATGTTTTACCCAGAACAGAAAAAAGCAAATTGCACTTATTTCATTGTCGGAAAAGGAAGAGTTAGTTTTCATTTTAACTTTAAGGGAATGTTTACACAAGAAGATCTCAGCCAGGAATGGAGTTAAAATGGTTGTACCTGCTGTGCTTTCATGAAAAACAAAGCTAAAGAAACCACGGAGAAAAAGAAACTGCTCAATGACAAAGAAGAAAAGCAAAAGCTGTGTCTCCATGGCTTGGTGTGTTTATGTGTCTCCAGCTGACTTCACATGGATGAACGGATGGATGTTAGTGCCATATGGAAGTCAGCCCATTGCAGACAGGTGTGTCCACCTATGCTGAACCCTGCTGTCACTGGGAAAACTATTCCAATCCAACTCTGTTAACCCAATTTGAAAGATAACAAATTATAACGTAAATGTTAGCTGATCTCTAACTTGACTCCCTAGAGCTCATGGACCAAGTCTTAAAATTCTTTTTATTCCCCACATTGTTCTACTCATAGTAGACCGGTGGATATATGCAAGATACAAGCTTGATGATTTGAAGAGAAATAATCAGAATAAAGAAAATCTCCCTGACTTGAATGCATATGTGGGGCATTCAAGTTTTCAGAACCTTGTTAACTGTTGATTTTCATGGTCCAGGCAGAGCTAATCGCACCACCTGGGTCTCTGAAATTTGCCAAATTAATCATTCTTGGATGGTGTACAACCTGCTATTGGAGGTCTGACCAGTGTGGGAGTTCATTGAAATGACTGCTATGTTTTGCTTCACACAGCATGCACATTCCTTTGGTGCCTCCCCCACCTCTCGCTCCCCCAAAAACTCTCTCTAACAAATTAGTTTCTCCTTCCTTTGTACTCCTGCTGAGAAATGAACATATTTCAAATTCATCAAGAGAACATATTTTCTAAGATCTATGGTGATTTTTTTTTTTAAATAAAGGATTTTTGGCACAAAGTATATTAGTTTGCAAGGGCTGCCATAATAGAATACAGCAGACTGGGTGGCTTAAACAACAGAAAGTTATTTTCTCACAGTTCTAGAGGCTAGAAGTCCAAGATCATGGTGTCAGCAGGTTAGATTTCCTCTGAGGCCTCTCTCCTTGTCTTGATGACCTTCTTTTCCCTGTATCTTCACCTGGTCTTCCCTTTATATTTGTGTCCTAATCTCCTCAACTTGAAAGGACATCAGTCAGATTGGATTACCCACCCATATGACCTCAGGTTAATTTAATTACCCCTTTAAAGGCCCTATCTCCAATACAGTCACATTTTGAGGTACTAGGTGTTAGGACTTCAACATGTGCATTGGGGGGGACACAATTCAGCTCATAAAACAGACGTTGGGCTGTTCATTTCTCTCACTTCTTTCTTCACTGTACATTTTGAGTTTACTTAAAAATGAAAAAACACTCTTCTTAAATGCAGAACTAAGTAATGCAAATCGTAAGAAGCAAAACTATAATCATAGTATATGGTGTCACGAAAGAGTCAACCTATAAAGTTTTTTTTCTTTGGGAACTGAGACAGGATGGAAATTTCAAATTACTATTTTATGCCTGCTCTGGGTGCAGCCTTTCCCTCCTTCAGTGCGTTTTGCATATAGAAGCCACAAGCAATTCTTTAAAAATGCAAATCTGATCATGTCTGGGACCTGCTGACTTCCCTTCCATATGCCTGAGTGATTGCATTTACCAACTTCACCAACATCAGCCTTGACATCATTATCCCTGACATTGCTCCCCTTCCTGGTCTTGTGTTTTCTTGCCTCATGTCCTGGGCACAAGCTGCCCTTATTGACTGTTAGACTTTCCGTGACTCTTCCCCTGGTTTCTGCCTATTCATCCCTCAGCTATCTGCTCAAATGTCTTTTCTTCAAAAAAGCCTTCACTGACCTCTAACTCCAGCCTCCAAAGTTGAGTGCTCTTGCTACAGCTCCTTTCGAAGTTTTGTTTTTTGTGGGTTTTTTCCCCAAATAAAATTTATCACAATTGTAATGAATTTGCTATTTAATTTCTTTCTTTACCCACTGGATTGTACATTTCCTTAAGTCAAATTTCCTTTTTCATTGTTGGATGGATGGGAGGCTGGGTGGTAGATTGCATAATTACCTTTCTGTGAAGTACCTGAAAGGCTAAACTCCAAGCAATGGTTTTTTAAAACTTTGAGCTTTGAATATAAATTATCAATCACATTCCAATACTGAAACTTAGATCTCTGTACTCTAAATCATGTATTTTCCAATTTCAGAAAGTGCATATGGATTGAAAAGAAAAACCTAGGTTCAAGTCAAGCCAATGATTTCTTATGCCTAGGTAAAAAAAAAAAGAGAATCTACCCCTCTTTTGTAAGAAGCCAGGAAACTCACGCAGAATAAGTATTTCATTCTCGGTGTATCTTAGACCTGAAATTCCAAGGAGCAGGATCTCATGCGATTTATCTAATTTGATGGGGTGAGAAAATAATTTTGGCTATTCCATGTGAAAATAGATCTGCCCAAATTCCTACTTCCTCACACTTTAACATTTGCTCTGCATTTTCTAGAACAACTATGACTATTGCGTTGACTAACTTGATCATTCACAAATTAACTCTTGCACAAGTTTTTCTCCTTTTTAAAACATCATCCTTTTTCCGCTCAGACTTTCTCATTGAGTGCACCCCCTCTGAACCACAAAATAGATGATTTGAGTCTCTATTTTCTCAATTCTTCCAAGGATAGTATATAGCTAGAGAGTTAATGCAATGGATGCCTTGGAACAGGGATTCTCAAAGTATAATTTCCAGGACAGCAGCCTCAGCATCGCCTGAGAAATTGTAGAAATGCACATTTTTGAGCCCACCCTAGACCTACTGAATCAGCAATGGGTGGGGGTAGGTGGGGTGCAACAATCTGTGTTATAAGAGAACTTCAGGTGACTCTGATGCTCTCTAAAATTTGAGAAACATTGCCTTAGGGCATTAGGACTGGTTCTCAGAATCATCTGGAGGGCCTGTAAAAGATTGCTCGGCCTCATTCTTAGAGACTTTTCCAGATGGAGTTGATTCCTGTTGATGCCTCTATCACACTCTACCACTTTCTCAAAATATACTACTTATGAATCTATCTTTCTTCCTGTTCCTCAAGGGAAGGGACCATGCCTTCTTCTTCTTCATATCTGTCCCAGCACCTAGAGTGGTGTCTGACATATAATTGATCCTCAGTGAATTTTTGGTGATGAATAAATGAAATCACTTCAAGTTTTTTGTTTGTTTTTGTTTGCTTGTTTGGTTTTGAATGTAGCAATATGCAGGGAGATAGCATTTGATGATAATAGTAAGCCAATTCTGAGACGGGTGTCTTGGAATATTAGAGAAAACTACAGTAGCATCAGCCCAACTATTATTGGTTCACAAATTGTTTCTTCTATAAGTTCACAGTGCCACAGGCATTATTAAAAGAATATGCTTATTCAATTGGGAGAACAGCCAGCCTATAATTGTGCCTAGTAAACTGTACAGATCTCTTGAATTTATGACTATCTCAATTCACGAAACCTGCGTAACTTTTTCAGCAGGTTACATTTTGAATATTACCATTGGTTACTCCTAACCACCAGATGTGGTCTTTGATTCATGTGTAAGAGATCCTAAAATCTCTTTGACTAGAAAGAAAACTCCCTATTATTATTTCACTAGCAAGCTATACATTAATCTTCTTTGATAACCATCTCTTCAAAGTAAAGGTAGTATCTTCACTTTTTATTTAAAACACTGAACTTCAAAGCATTGATTTGAATGCCAGTAGTGTGCACAGACAGCACAATTATAGGCTTTTCGAAGTTCCAGAAGAACTAGATAGTGTCTAAAATTACAGACATTTTATTTTATTTATTTTTTCACTCTCCCGTAACTTAATTTTGTAAGATCCACTCCCCTCTGAGAGGCATTTTATAGCCAAGTCATAAACTTCTAAAAACAGAAATTTATGGTGGGAATGCTGACAATCAGACAGTCAGACCCACTACTGCAGAGCTAGCGGGTGCCAACAGACTACCTTGCCTTGGAGGGTGAGGATTAGAGCGTAAATCAGCCCGAGTCTGGAGGGACATGACTGTGTGTTCATGTTATCCATTTCCCATTCCCAGAAACATGAGACCGTTTGTCTAACAAAAATCACATTGAACGAGTGTTATGAGAGGCTGGTAAAGAATGACCCAAAGTGGAGAAAGGATGGGGGGTAAGCATTCACAATCAATCCAGCTTCAACATCTGGGAACATAGAACCTCTTTAAGAAATGCATTTACTGTCCCCTGGTGAGCTAAAGAGCGTGAGAGACCCCTGAGCACAGAGACCTTTGTATTTGGTAGTAGTTTTCTCCCCTCTTTCGTACTCTTAATTTGATTCTCATGGAGTTTTGTTTGAATGACTTTTAACACACGGGCAGCCCAGTGCTCTAGCTCTCCCTGCCAAATAAGCAAGTTTTCCAAATAAGTAATTTCAGCTCTTCTTTCTTTTCATGATGTAAAAAAATTAATCATAAATATAAGCAGACAAATATTAGCCTGAATGTTGAAAATCAGTATAAATAGCAGATTAAAAATATTCTTTTTGTATTTTCTTTTAATGAAATTGGATATCATTAAAATTTTATTGATTTACCTTCTACTGCCTGATACTTCTTCTTGCTCCCCCTCTTCTCCCACCTCCTGAAATATGAGAACTCTGATTCAGAATAAACATAATGAAAATATAGGAATTTTTAAAATTATAAAGCAAATACCAGTACTTCATGTATTCCCGTGTAGGCAAATATATGATCCTTTAAAATGACCATCTAGCCTATTAAAATGTATTTTTATTGTTTGGAATGTGTTGAGATCATATCAACCTTGAGTTCATTTTTGTGTCAACAATTTCTCCCTTGCCATTTTGGCAATTCTTGTGCCATTACTGTCTCAAACACATGGAACTAGGAAATCAAATGTGAGCAAAGAAAATCTCTGAAATGTAAACTTCGTGATTAGTAGTCTCCAAACTACAGCTGTGTTTGCACAGAAACAGGTTACAATTGTGTTTGCTGAGATTGAAGAGAACAAGCGTTGTTATTCCTTTTGGTGACTTTAATTCCTCTCCCAATTGCCAGCAGATGTGACCCACTGTCCCTCCTCCAGCTTCTTCGTCTTTGTTCTTGTTTTATTTTATTTCCTTTTCATTCACCTTCATCCGTTTCTTCTCACTGCCTCTTTGTATTTTTTTCTTTAACCATGAGAAAGTCGTGATCATGGCTAAAGAAAGCAGAACATTCTGCTTGCTTTTCTGTATATTTGAAGCCCTGGATTTCAAAACTCAAACCAACCAACCAATCAACCAACCAAACAAATGAATTAAATTGTGTCGAATAATCTATTATTCTGAAATCTCCTGGACTCACTTCTTGCTCTAGACACGCCTTTATAAAAATTTAGAGAGGGAGGAAAAATATATACTTTATCGTTTTATTATTATAAAACTGAAATGAGTAGATTCCAAAGACTTCCCTCTGTGGGATGGGAGGAGAGTTCTGAATAGTATTTACCCATGTGAAACTGAAATGAGAGCACCTGGTTATCTCGAGATTGGAAATGGTGGCCATTCAATGTGCTCAGGGCCTGTAAGACCTCTTTGCCCTGTACCTGTTCTAAGCACAAACGGTGACGGGGGCTCTTGGGCCATCCAAAGGCTGAGGGCGTTTGAGGTAGGTTGCCTGCCTCCAGCAAATAAAGAGGAAAGATTTGGAAATAGCATTTGGACTTCAAGTGTGAGTCTCTTTTATTTAGTGTCTTTGCTACATTCTCAGCTTTCTGTGAGTTGGACCAACCCATCTATTCTCTATATCTGTGTGGTTAGGAGCATGGCTCTATGGGTCAGAAATAACCTAGGTTGTATCTTAATTCTGCACCTCCTATCTATGTTCTTGGACCAGTTACTTAAACTCTCTGAGCCTCCTTTCCTGATATGTAAAATGTATTCATTCATTCATTCAGTTTGTCTAATAAATATGTCTAGGGCACCACTAGTATACCAGTCCTTGTTCTAGATGCAGTAATTCAGAGGTATACACAAAATAAAGGTATTTGCTTTCACGGAGTGACATTCCACTGGATTGGGGAGACAAAAAGCATGTAATCAAACAAATAACAAAATAACAAATAATATCAAATAATTAATATCAAACAAGTAAAGTATCATAAAAACAAAATAAAACATGAAGGTGCAATAGAGTGTGGCAGAATGAAAGGCTGGAGGCCAGGAACAGGAAAGCCCTCTGAGGAGAGAGCATTTAAACTGAGATGCAAGTGATAAGAAGGAACCAGCCAGGAGAGTCTCTGGGTGGGTTGGGGAGGGAAGAGAGTGACCCTCGCAAAGGGAAAAGAGAGTGGAAGCTCTAAGGTGGGGCCAAGTTTGGCATATGTGAGAAACAGAAAAAAGGCCAAGTTGTTATACCATGGAGAAAAGAAAAGAGATATAACAGATTATAATATCTAGGAATGAAATATGGCTGCAGCTCAAAGAGATTGATTAAAAGTCATAATGCATTCCAGTGCCATTTAATGGCGAGATTATTCTAGACCTGAACATACTATGCTTATTGATTCCTTCATCTCAGTTTTAATTTTTTTAAATTGAATTTTCTTCTGTTTCTTTACCAAAATTCCTTTTGAAAACATTAATCTATGATTAAAAGATAGATCTAGATTATGCTGCATCTAGAAAAGGATATCAACCTGGGGTAGGCAGGTAATCTATGTGAGAAGCAGTTCCCAGACTAAGTGTAATAAAACTTTTTTTTTAAGTACATTTTTCTTGAAACACACAGCCTCCGGGATAATTTTGTTTCTTGATTGTTGATAGTTTTATGGTATAGCCATCAGGGTGCTGGTTGCAAACAGAATTTCACCCCAGATGATTCAGCTGAAGAGACTAGAATGAAAAGTATTTACAAAAGAGTGGGCAGAGTTAAGGGAACTGACAAAGGGATGTTGATATACCCAGAGATGATCAACAGAAGAAAGCCTTTATCACCCTTAGAGCTGAGAGCAAGTGGAGGAGTGAGCCCAGAGCCAGTGAGACAGAGAGAGCCTAGGAGGAGGGGTTGCCTGGAGGAGCTGTAGACCGGGAGGGATACAATGCCTGCCAGAGAGACACTGTGCCAAAGCAGAGAGAGAATGAGGAAGAACCGGTCAGACTTCTCTCTTCTGCCACCAGGCCCCGATGACTGAATACAATGAAAAGCTGTCAGGTAAGGGAGCTGGGATGGTACAGTCCCTAGAAGGATGGCTTCTTTGAGGTATAGAGTGGAGGAGAGTACAAATACAGGAGAGGGTAAACAGAAAACACCAGTACACATGGATAAATTAACTACTTTTCATTTCCTCTTGACTCAACTAGTTACAAAAAAAAAAAAAAAGAAGAAAAAACAATATAAGGTCAACGATAACTAGCGTCTGCTGCTTCACCTGAGGATTGGCAATTGATCTGGTTGGTAGGAATGATGGCAAACTGACTCTGTTTAAAGAAAACGACACTCAGCTCTAGGCCATGCTTGCTGTGATGTCTTTTTCTCTGACATCACTTCTGACACCAAATGTGTGGGTTTTTCTAACACCAAATACGTGTAGTTTTTCCACACCAGTTCTCCAACTCTCTGACAGCAACTGGGTGTCAATTCAATTCTCATACTAACTATCCAGAGTTATCACTAGACTCCATGGGTTTAAGGGCTTGGTCCCATTAGACTGTCTCTACTTCAGACAGCAGCCACAAATGGGGTGCCCAGGCTACCCACACTTCCGCCTAGCCAACTACAAATTCAGGGGTTCCCATGATCCCCCTCAGGTTTGATAATTCACTAGAGCAACCCACAGAACTCAGAAAAACACTTTACTTATCTTTACTGGCATATCATAGAGGATACAACTCAGGAACAGCCAAGAGAGATGCCTTGGGCAAGGTATGGGGGTGGGAGGAGAGGCTCAGAAGTTCCCTGCCCTCTATGAGTGTGCCACCCTCCCAGCACATCAATGTTTTCATCAACCCAGAAGCTCTCCGAACCCTGTTTAGTGGTTTTTATGGAGATTTCTTCGTTACATAGGCATGACTGATTAAATTATTGGCCCTTGGTGATCAAGCCTAATCTCCAGCCCCTCTCCCATCCTCAGAGGTTGGTGGGTGGGGCTGAAAGCTCCAACTCTCTAATCACTTGGGCTTTCTGGTGACCAGCCCTATCCTGAAGCCATCTAGGGGTTCCCACCTCAAGTCACCTCATTAACATAAACTCAGGTATGGTCAAAATGGGCTCATTATGAATATCAAAAGACATTTCTATCACTCAGGAAATTCCTAGGGTTTTAGGAGGTCTGTGCCGGGAACCAGGGACGAAGATGATATTTATTTTTATTATACCATAGTTGCCATGCGGAAAACATGGATCAGACCACTTCATTTTTCAAGAGAAATCAGAAACTCAAATTTCATATGAAGTCTCTCAATCTTTAAATGTTGACAACCATTTCAAGTTTTCCAGGAACTCTTTGCAATCCAAACAAAACATACCTGAAGGCTGGATTTGGCCCATAGTTTCCAGTTTGGGACACCTGACATAGAACTCGAGAACAGCAGTTTTCAACCCTGGCTGCACACTGAAATCACCTGGGTAGCTTTGAAAAATAAGTGCCCAGACTTCATGCCAAAGCAATTAAATAGCCAGAATCTCCTGAGTTGGGGCCCAGACATTGGTATTTTTGAAAATAGTTTCCTGATAATTTTAAGGTACAGTCACTTTTTAAATAAACTACTTATGTTGAAATAAATTTAGTTTTACAGAAAAGTTGCAAAGGTAATGCGGAGTTTCCATTTACCCCACACTCAGTTTTCCCCATTGTTAACCCTTTATGTGATCATGACATATTTGTCAAAATTGAGAAACTGACATTGGCTTATTACAATTAACTAAACTCCAGGCTTTATTTGGATTTCACTAGTTTTTGCATTGATAACCTGTTTCTGTTCCAGGACCCAATCCAGGGTACCATTTTGCATTTACTTGTCACGTCTCACCAGTCTGCTCTGGTCTGTGACAGTTTCTGAGACTTTTCTGGTTTTTCTTGAGTAGAATTAGCCAAATATCCTGGAGAATGTCTCCAGATATGGGTTTGTTTGATGTTTTTCTCATGATAGGATCCATATTATGTATAGGTTTTTAGAAAGAAGACCACAGAGGTGAAGTGCTCTTCTAGTCATATCATATCAGGGTATATCTGTATTTTGAGAACAGCTGCTCTAGTTAATAGTGGCTGGATGGAATGGAGACAGCAGGATCCATTCAGCTTCAGAACAGATTAAAGGAGATCAGTATAGGAAATCAGGCGGGATGACATGAGCCCAGCCGTGGATCTCCATCTCTTCCAAATAGGCCATCTGAACTGAGAGTCAAGACAAAGGTTGTATTCCAGGCTTATCCACTAACTAATCTTAGGGAAGCCAACCACGGTCTACTAGAGTTGGTTTCTTCATCTGTTCAATGTAGAAGTTGATATCTGAGGCTATTTCTAGCCCTGAAATTATGTGATTCTAAAACTTTGGAGTGGGTTTTTATTAGTCAAATATTCTCTACAGTTCCGTTTCCTAAGAGGAATGTGTTACGATGCTGAGCAAGACACTACCCAAATGTCTGGGTTTCTGCAAAGGGAGATGGCAGGGAGGCCACTCTGATTCAGTATTTGGCATTTATGACACTTGTATCCTAAGAATGTCAAGCACTTGTCAGGAGGAAAACAAATTACAAAAACTAAGAAGAGTCAACTCATTCACTCATCTTTGTTCCTGGGACTCACCATTATTCCTTCCCTTACAATTGATTAAGAAGTAAATGACATAATTTGTTTTTGAAATGTCAGAAGGAGAGCACATTTTAGTACTTTAAAAAATCTTTTAATGTTGACCCTTTGCATAAATCTTACCGGAAATGAGGCTGACTGGCTTGCAACGTTGGATGTTCTAAGTTGCCAATAATTTGTACAGAGCCTGTGATTGCAAAACCACAAAAATTTCACAATAGTGGAAACCTCTAATTAACTGTAATAAACGACAGGGTGGATTTGTTTTAAATATATGGTTAATATTTATTGCTTTAAGATCATAAACTGAGAGAGACTCTATTGCGGTGAGATAGGTAGGCTGCAAATGGTTTTGCAAAAAACTTTTCCACGTCTGCAGGTTCAGTCTGACCCAGCACATTCTACTAATATTGGATCCGGCTCTCATTTGATGTAATTTGTTTGTGGGAATTGTATTGGCTGTGAAACCAATACAATTAGTAGCTGTTGTACAGAAAAAAAAATTTTTAAAGTCACAATTCTGTGGTGCATTTTGAATGACTGAAGCCAGGTTCCTAGGCACTGCGACAAGAACGAATGTCAAACAAGGCCTTTAATGTGTACTTATATTTAAACATCAGACCCAACAGAAAACCCTGAATCTTTATACAATGATTGGAACCTTGTAAGAATCTAATTAATGTATCATCGGGTGAATGGTTGGCCTGGCACGCGAGCTGTTCCAAGGGACACGACGGGGTTCAGGTACCGCCTAGGAAGAATAGGCACAGTTTAGTGATTCAGTGGCCCATCTGAAAGGGACATGGAAAGGCAGCTTTGTCTGGCGTGCCGCCTTTTCAGACCCACTTGATAATACTAGTGTCAGTTTCAACTGAAGCGTGTGCCAGATTGCAGATAGCTTGAGCTGGCGTTTCAACACAGTTAATTGTGATACTTGAGAAGAAAATGGGCACATTCTTCCTAAGGTGGCCATTCAAATGCAGTCTCTTTACCCCCAGCGCTCCGTGGGTCTCACTTTTGTTCTGTTTCTGCATAAAATGCATGAGGAACGCTGAGCCTTTCCCCTTGGCAGCCCCTATATTGCCGTCTTTGCTGGGACTGCTTTGCCTTGTTAAAATGTGCCCCGTGCATTAAACTGAAATTGTCACTGCTGGGTGGTGCAGCATAACATGGTTTGACACTAAGCGCCGGCAGCTACAGAAAACAGACTTTTATTGCATTTATTCTTTCAGAGAGGAGAGTCTCTAATGGCTCACTGCAGACATTCACTTAGTTAAATCTGAATGAATCCAAAGTGAGCAATCTATGTGGCTGTCTTTGTGTTCATAGAAACAGCCCCTTTCTGGCTTGATACGGCTGTAAAACAGTCTTAAGAAAAGATGATCGTACTTGGAATCCAAAAGGGAAGACTTGAGGCATTCAAATCAGAACAAAAATATTTTAATCGGGCAGAGTGAGTTAGCCACCTGATTTTCTTCTTTAGCTTCCTCTGTATTCCGTAAAACACATTACGTAGAATCAACAAGCACACACACACACAAACTCACCCCCACCTAATTTTAGTCTTCATTTAGAAATTCATGTCATTTTAAGACAAAGAGAAAGGATTTGATTTGTAGGACTCTTGCAAAAAAGCTCTTAGATTCTTAACTGCCTTTTATCTAGATGAGTACCCAGAGAGAGATTGAACAGGGAGGGGGCTCTGGGGCATAAACTTTTCATTCTGTAGCTCTCCTGGAATAAAAATTCCATAAAGTAACATCTGTAGTAATTAAGGGCTTACATTTCCTCTTCCATTCATGTCTCTGCTAGGAGGGAAGGTTATTTTCCCTAAGAGACAATAGATAGTAGATTCTGTGGGAAGAGAGAAAGAGCAGAATTAGAATTCTTTTGTTCCTAGAAATGGAAGTTTCTTACTTCAAAAAAAAAAAAAAATTGGAAGACGTACTGTAAAAAGGTTCCATAAAAAGAAAACTTGAAGGAGTTAGGAAAATTGTCCTTAGCTACTCCTAAATATATGGAATGAAGAAAGATTCATCTTCCCTTTCTAATCCAAATATCTTCTGATTTGGGAGAATTTGTGATTAAGCAGTGAACAAAATGCTGTCTTTGTTTTTATTGTTTATTAAAATTGTGTTATTAAGCTTAAAGAGTGTTTTTTTTTTTAATTTGGATGTGAAATTGATTCATTGTTCAGGTGTTCTTCAAAATAACACTTTCGTGGATCCATTGGACCAACTGATAAATGAATACTAACCTATTAGTGTCCTGCACTCAAATTAGTCAAATTAGTTTCCTGTACTTTCTTGTCATAGCAGGACCAGCTACATAATTTGTGGGACCTAGTGAAAGATAAAAATGAAAGACCCCGTGTTAGAAAATTATTAAGATTTTCAAGATGGTGACAGCAAATTTTTAAACCGAGTGCAGACTTGTTCTACGTGCGTAGCCCTGTGGTTCTGCACAGGTTTCATGCCTGGGAAGTCAGTCCTGCTTGGTAGGTAAAGATTTGCCATGTGTATCAATACAGAAAAATGTGCATCTATCCTATGCTTCATGGGAATGTACATTAGAAAATAAATTTTTTAAAATTCGAGTCAGAAATTAATTACAGATCCTCAAATGGAATGTGCTCCTGACAGCATCTTCAAATTCCTTAACCTAATAATTCAGAAGCCCTTGTCTGCATTTCTCAGCCACAGCGATCTGCTCACTCTAGTGCATCTAAAAGGACACAGGCTCTGTCCCCTGCCAGTTCAGCCCCCTGCACTAATTAATCTCCAAGCGCTCCTCAGGCCTTCTATGCCCACTTCTCAGTGTTTCCCTGGCTTCTGGAATTCCTCTCACATTCGAATTCCTGTAGCTGTAATAAATGTAGAACTTTGGCATTTGTTTACATATTTTTTTCCTTGTTTCTTCTGCATGTAATATGGTAATATAATATGATCGTGAAAACACACGTAAAATTTAGATGTAGAAAAGTTTTACAACTTGTGTCAAAGCGCTCCATTCCAAGAAAGCTCATATTAATAACACAGCAGAAAATCCAAAATAATGCTTTGTGTTTTAGACAAATTTCACACATTTCATATACATTCTTTCATACGTGTGTGTGCTGTTTTTTAAATTTATTTTTGCCTCTAGTGTACTGCTTTTGGGACTTAATTTCCTTTAATCAGAATCAACTCTTTAATTTTTATCTTCCCCATCCAATTTTATAAAATAGTAAAGCCCAGATATAGTTAATTATTTGGAAAATGTTGCCAATACTATTCTACTCAGGACATGGCAATACTGCCAATCTTGACATTATGATGTATGGCTCAAAATGTTCATTCATTAGCTTGTATGTGAGATGCCAAAATTTGGCGCAAGAAACCCAGTTTAGAAATATTGATACTTAGTATGAAAAATAGAGGATGTCCAAAATTCAAAATTAAGAAAGTTCAGAACCTGAGGTTTCTGTATGTATGTTCTCCTCTCACATTTGGGACCCCAAATAATTCTCTTTTGTATTTTTCACCCAGTGGGTTTTCAATAAAAGTGTCATGGTGCTGATAACAACACTACTGTATTAATCATTCCTTTAGGCTGCAAGCAGTTGAGATAAAGCACTTCTACTCACCTTGTTTTGAGGATTCTCTCAGTAATATAGCTTAGTAGTTACAGTATGGCTTTGATGGCAGACATGCCTCAGTTAAAATCCCAACTCTGCCTCTTATTGGCAAGGTAGTTCATCTCGCTAAGTCTCAGCACCCTCATTGATAAAAATAGCAATAACAAGACCTACCTTTCAGGTTTGTTAATTCAGACATTCAACATATATTTATTGAGCACTTTCAATTGCCAAACATTGTTGTATGGATTAAATAAGATAATGCCTTAGTATTTCCTCTGGGTGAGGACTCAACACAGAGCCATCCACATAGGCAACTTTCAATACAGTAAAGAATACTCTCGATGAGCATGAATCTGTGATATTCTATCAGCCTGGTCATGGTGGTCATGGCAGCAATTGACGAGTCTAGTAAAATTCTCAAATCAAGCTTTTCCATGGCTTTCCTGTTTTTCTTTTTCTTTTTATTTATTTTTCCTGCATATGCACAACTTCGTGAAAGTATATGATCTCTGTTTGCTTCTTTTTCCAGAATGGAGTCTACTGAAAAATGTGAAGTGGTAATTCAACATTTTAATGGAAAATATCTGAAAACACCACCAGGC
The DNA here is from genome assembly GCF_020826845.1 of Diceros bicornis minor. Classification (NCBI taxonomy): domain Eukaryota; kingdom Metazoa; phylum Chordata; class Mammalia; order Perissodactyla; family Rhinocerotidae; genus Diceros; species Diceros bicornis. The sequence continues at coordinate 34,032,360 of NC_080741.1, forward strand.
ATCCCAGGTAAGAAACAGCATTAAGTAATCATTCAATTACGTCTGAACTTATTGCTATTATTAGAATGTATACATGGTAAGGCCTTTGGTTGGTCACTGGGAGGGAAAAGGTTGCTTGTATAAATGTGTGTTTTTTTAATACTATGTAGCAGCTCATCTTTCTCACAACTACAGAATGCTTCTTGGTGATTCTTCTTTGGCCTTTTTTTGAATCTCTGTTGCTAATTTTCTAAAATGAATTAGAAGAAAAACATAGCAAAGAACAGTTAAAAATGCACTTGTAGTGAATGAAATTTATGACTGTTGTCATTGGTATTGGTATCTTGATTGGTGTCTAATTTATAAAATATCTAAACAGTGATATTCATAGTGGGGTCCACAGATTGATGCCAGTTTCCAAATATTTCTTACCAGTCCATGACAAGAAGAGTACAGAAAGTGAGAGTAAGCATTTAGAAACTTTTATAGCAATTTGACATTGTCCTGAAATCTGAGTGTATAATTTCATATTTTACAAAAATATCAGTTACTGACATATTGAAAAAATTTTTTAAATGATCCACTCATCAGAGATAGTTTAAGAAGCATCAGTCCCGACTGTCCCAGGGCATTTCACATCTTCCAAGGCAAAATTATTAAGATTTTACACACATTATAAGATGATATAACTTTATGCTGTTAAGAATTACATTCAACATAAAAGAATTGGATATATCACGTGTCTGGGCTTAAGCTAGAAATGCCTCAACTTGATATTAATCTGGTAGTAGTATATATGGAAAATATTTAGTGTTAGGTGAGTAAATTTAAAAATGCATCATACTTATGCATAAAAATTTTGAAGATTGAATGAAGTGCTAAAAAAGAATTACAATGAGTAGGTAAAGAAATATCTGGCTAATGCATGCTGGTTTATTTGTTGCTCTTTTGTTTTCAATGATTCTCAGGGGAAAAATGTGACTTTTTCAGTCTTATAATATTTTCCCTTTGATCTTTATAAGCTGGATTTCTATAGTGTTTCCTATGTAATGCATAGACTATTTAAAACCCATGGTTAGAGAGGTTTTAAAGGCTCGTGGGTTGAGCATTTCTGTTCCTTACAACGTATCGAAGTTTTATACAGTACGAGGAAGTCTGAACTAAAAGAGAAATATTTTTGTGGAGGGCTCAGGGTCCTTTGATGACTTGAGGGTTTGGGGGTATGTCAGGAAAGGAGAAAGGCCCTTCAGATTGACACTTGGATAATCTAGAAAATCCAAAGTAGCACCTCTGGTTAGTCAGAGTTAACATGCAGTGAAGCCGTGCCTCGATTTGGTTAGCTTCCATGCGTAATGTTCCCTTGAGAACTGACTGCATTATGATCCAGTTGGAGACATATGGTGTTGTTAAGAAAAGAGTTAGCAGTTTTCATCTCAGCATGTAAGCTGCCCTTGCATTTCAAGAGAAATACTTTTTTTTTTCCTTTTAGTGTAAAAGACACTTTAAGACACTCTGCTCAGACCCATCATTGAATAAAGGAGTTGCATTTTTTAGAGGATTTTCCTCTTATTTATCCCATTTTATCCACAGATGCCTATCTATATAGAAGGCCATTCAAACTAGATGTGAATTAATGTGGTTATATAAAAAATTCAAGAATAGACAAATTATGTAGAAATCCTTGTTGATTCAAGTTTTAATACAGGTCCCAGTTTTTTAGGTTTCTTCTTTTTCAGAAAAAGACTTTGAAATCCTTCTTGATTTGATTGATTTGAAACTGTTTTATTTGGTTTTCCCCATAAAACAAACAGCTGACTAACACAATTTGATGCTAAAGACAAAGAAAGTCACTACAAATCCCCAAATGTCTGGGGATCCTTCCTGAGTATGCAGGCTGTGATACCAACCTATCTAATATCATAGCTACACCCAATGGAAACATTGTGAATAGCAAGAACTTGGTTATGAGTTTCTCACTCACTTTTATCTCATGGGAACATGAGAGGCAAAAAAATTATGCTCAGTTATAAAACTCTTAAGAGATATAACTTTATGCTTCTGAGATTGGCATTCAACATAACAGAATTAAATATACAATACTGATCATCATCAGTACTTGAATTTGCTTATTTATGCATTGGAAGTCAAGTAGAGTTTAATAAAGGCTTCAAATGCTAACAGAAGATATTTAATCTTTGATATTTAAATTTGATATGGAATAAAAGAGGACATAATGCAAGATATAGGTATTTTGGAAGGTACAGTAATAAAATGCCCTCACTGGGTACTATTAAGTCAAGACAGGTATAATCAAATTTGTGTGTATGCTATTTGCCTTCATTCATCATCATTGCTTATTTATTGTAGATGGTTGAAATCTTATTTTAAGAAACTCATATCTTAATCCAGTTTTTTATTCCGTCTTGAAAACTGTGACTGGGATGTCACTATGAGCTCTGATATCAGATTGAAAGCGGTCTCTTTGATATTTTCTAAAGAAGTGTCCAATTTCCTAACTTTTTCAATATTAATGTAGCTTTAGAGAGAATGTTCTTGCTTGTGGATGTACTAATTAAAACCAACTATAATTGGTCTGATCCACCTGCAACTAAAATAGAATTCAAAATATTATAAAAATTTCAGTGTTCCACATTATCAAGATTTAGCATCTTTGAATTCAGAAGTTTGTGGTTTTATAGAACTCACATTGATGGTTTCAGTGTAATGTTTTAAGGTCATGTGATTGAGGGACCTACAATAATCCAATAATGACCTGAGATTCTCAGGCCCTAAGAAATCTGTTGAAAAGATCATATGTTAACTCAGTCATCTTCTTCTCATACTGGAGCACTGCTTTTAATCTAACGTAAGCAAGTAAAGAACAATTGGTACCAAATTTGCATTCTTTACTGCTCCATTTAGGGACAACTTGGGGAAATGTGCACATGTCATTGGGCAAATATAGTGCCATTTTGGTTTCTGTCACTCTTGACAATGATTCCCCTTAAGGGAGATGCAAAGTTAATTATTTTCCTGACATGATCATCTAGTTTCCAAATACCCTATTGTGTCATTTCTTTAAAAGAACAAGAAGAAAAAATCCACTTCAATCCAAAACTTTGACGTTGCTCTGAATTTCAAATTCTAAAATCATCATAGTTAAGGATATTTGCAAGGAGTTATAACGTTGACTGCATTTATGTTGCTGTCTCCATTTTTATTTCAGTCATTCTAGGAACAATTTACTCATTAAACGTGATTCATGATAGTATTTAGTTTTGATTGCTGACAGATTATGTGACTTGGAAGGAAACTTTGTAGACATCTTCTTTTGACTCATGCTTTCTCTCTCTGGGCTCCTCCCACTTTTTTGCTAAAGATCTTTAATTTTAATGAATACATTATGATTGTTAATGCCTGTTAGAACCTCCCAGAAGTAGCTCTGTTCACTTTGGATAGTAATGTTATCTCCAGATTTTGGTTACCTGGATCAATGAAGCTAAATATACATGTCAAAAATAAATTCTTTGAAATCTGGTATATATAGTACAAGAAATTAACAAAGATCAGGCGGCTGTGTTACTACCAGCAGATGGGAAGGAGAAGCCAAAGATGTGCGTTAAACGGTGTCGATCATTGTAGCCATCCACAGAAAGAGATCATCCTGTATTTTCTCCCTCCCCTAGAGGGAAAAGAAAACAGAGTTCCATAAATGTTTCATGTCCTACGTATTGATCTTGATGTTTTCTGGACAAAATGAAGGATCATTAGCTGCTTGCCTGCTTTACCCAGACATTTCTTTGTCCCATAATGAATTGCACAGCAATGTTGTGCAGCCCCAAAGCGTTCCATTTTCAAACCTCTGGCAAAAGCAAAAGTGTAAGTTCCCAGACACTTCAGGGATCTGTAGGGCATGAACTTGAAAGGCTCACTTTCAAAGAGCCCCTGGAGCAGAGTGAGGCACCATGCGGAAAAGGCTTCCACGTGTAAGGGCATGTATTGATGAGCAGAACATGCAGGCTAGTTTGCAGAAAAATAAATCACGTTTTGCTCTCAGACTAGACTTTTGCCTGTAAGCACATGTTTCTATTAGTGGAGCAGTCTTTCCAGAAGAAAATGGAATAACCCAATTTTAGTATGATTTTCTTACTCTCTACTTATTTCTAATCCCAGTTGAACTCCGAGAAGTAAGGAAGGGTTGAGAGACAGCTCACCACATTTTGGGATCTTTTTAGTTTTAACGAATCTTGTGATCAACAGAAATTTGGACAAATAATTAAGTGAAGAGGAATTATGTTTTTCTAATAAATAAAATAAAACTGTATGCCTTCTTGATACTTTGACATACGCATTTACTATTGTGTGTTTATGTAAATAAAAAATATGTATGATTGTGGATATATATCTATACTTCATGGGAGCTCCAGAGTAAGATATAAACAATGTACTTAAATAAAATTTATATTAAAAGATGTGGTTCAAAATTCCAAATATGTAAGCAATAGATATACAAATTTTTATTTATCAGTGAAAAATATTGCAGACTCTCACAACCAGCATTTCCTCAGTGGTACCAGTCTAAGTTCACAAACGCAACTATAGTTGAGTAAGAGGCAACAAATAGAAAAATATTATGATGTACAGTTTAGCAAAAATATACCTTTATGGTTATACTGAGAGCAAGCATTGCCTAACACTGAGATTTTTGTCTTTGTGAAACTAAAACATCATTTACACAATAAACTTTGCAAACACTAAAGTCTCAAACTGGGTATCAGTTTAGATTTCTCATTAAGAGGACTTTTGCAATACTTAGGAGCTACTTTCTATGAAGTAATGCTTAATGTTAGTGATGCCCTTCTAGAATACTTCTATGTACCAAACACATAGTTAGTTGCCTCGTGATGTAACACTGTTGGAATATTATTAGTGAACTTCACAGAGCAGCCTGACAACTTCAAGGTCAATAGAGCCTTAGAGTCTGTAGGAATTCTATGGATGTGGACTTGGTCAATGGTTTCTCAACCTTCCTATGGAGCCACACACACCTGATACCGTGAAGGTAAACATGTTATGAATTGGTAACTGATTAGGTAGGGGAGAAAGGAGGCAAAGATGATTACATTTCTAAATCTGGATAATGAGAAGCCAGATAGAGAAGGTACAGAGGATCACCTTCAGGAGATTAGAAATGATTGGAATGAGTTTGTGCCCTGTGCTATATTCCCTCCTTCCACCTGTGATTGCGGCTGCAGATGAGATGGGCAGTTTCCATGCACCCTGGAATGATCCCATCTCAAGTGTCAGCCAATTCTCTCCACATCGCCACCTCGGGGAAAAATCCATAAAAGCTCATTCAACCTGACATAGTTTTTCTGCAAACTTTGGCAGAGTTTCCACTCCCTGGGACAACCCTCAATCAATGGGATATGAGAGTCAGTGGATAAAATTGGGTCTCTTGTCCTTTGGAGGGACAGTTCTGAGTCACATCTACAGGGTTCCTTAGAGGATTGCCCACAGTGGTAACAAGCTCAGTGAGGCACATTTTATCATCTTTTCTTTCTTCCCTGCCTTTTTTTTCCCTTTTCTATCATATCTGCTTCCTGGCATCAGCTCCCAGTTAAACTACATTGCCCCAGGCTCTGATTTCTGGGAACTCAAATTAAGGTGGGTGTTCCAGGAATTATGGTGGGGAACTATGTTTTGATTTAAAACTTATGGCCATAGAGCAAGGTTGACCCAGCTAAAGTAGTGAATTTCATGGACCAAATTTTTGGGTTTTTTTTATAATTTTATTTATTTATTTATTTTCCCCCAAAGCCCCAGTAGATAGTTGTATGTCATAGCTGCACATCTTTCTAGTTGCTGTATGTGGGACACGGCCTCAGCATGGCCGGAGAAGCGGTGTGTCGGTGCGCGCCCGGGATCCGAACCCAGGTCGCCAGCAGCCGAGCGCAAGCACCCAACCGCTAAGCCACGGGGCCGGCCCTCATGGACCAAATTTATTGTTTCCAAGACTTTTTTCTTATAGTGGTACTTATGAATTACACATTAGGAGTGATAAAGGCAAATATTAGTGGTAGTAGACAGATGGTAGTCAAGGTTTACATTTAGCAAGAGAGGTATGAAAGAAGATCATGACAAAGTGCTGCCAGGGACATGGCTGACCTTAGAACAACTTAGGACATAAAGAGGTGGATGGTTGATGAATATGGGGAGGGAATGAGAAACTAGGAAACAGTCATAATGCCAGCAGAGTGAAGGTGAGGTGCAAGCAGAGAAAATTATGGTCACAGGGAAAGGATTTGTGAGGTTTTGGTCTTAGATAAAGTAGAGTGGTGGACGTTGACAATGAGGTCCAGCATGTGAATGCCTGTAGTTGACAGAAGTGAATTGGAGATGAGCTTTAGCTGAGCAATTGGAAGCTTCTGATTAGAATGTTGGAAGATTTTTCAACAATACTGCAGATTTCCTCACTTACTCTCACATTTCCCTTGACTTTCTCTGAAGTTCTAATCTGCATAGGAGCAAGTTAGAAGTATGAACAGTGCCAAAGTAATTTTTTTGTTTATTTGTTTGATTCTGGAAACCAGATTTTTTTTTTTTTCATTTTTGTGCTGCAAAGGCTATTGCTTAGCTCAGTGTAGATTCTCAGTAAATGTTCTTTGCAGGTGATGCACAGTTTCATGAATGGGATAACCCTCATACTTATATTTGCTTTTAATGGACTGTCTTAGGGCATAGAGGGGATTCACAGATCCTGTGTCATCACCAAACTTGGAGGAAAACATTGAGAGAAATCTTGTCATAATTTTTGAAAAAATTCTCTACAACACATTTGTATATCTAAATATACAGAGAAAGACAGAGTTAAATATTCATAAGAAAAAGAAACTGAATTTGCTTGAGAAAGATTCTAGTTACTTTTGGAAAAGCCTCATTTTTCCAAGACTGCTTTTCAAGGTGTTATGCCGGCAGTCTAACGGTATTTCTTTAAAAGCTCATTCTTGGATGGTACAATGATGATTCTGTTTTCTGACACGGCAAGTGGTCTTGCCTAATTTATGTTGAAATAATATCTAGGGGCTGGCTCGGTGGCATAGTGGTTAAGTTCCCACACTCTACTTAGGCGGCCTCAGCCCGGGGTTCACAGGTTTGGATCCCAGGTGTAGACCTTCGCACCACTTATTAAGCCATGCTGTGGCAGCATCCCACGTGCAAAAGTAGAGGAAGATGGTCAAAGATGTTAGCCCAGGGCCAATCTTCCTCAGCAAAAAGACAAGGATTGGCAACAGAGGTTAGCTCAGGGCTAATCTTCCTCTCCAAAAAAAAAAAAAAAAAGATATAATATCTAGATCTTAGCCTTTTGCCACTGGGTCTAGTTAAGTACTATTCCTATGCTGCACTTTTGCCTCTTTCTTTTCTCTTTTTCACATATAAATGTGATTATCTTGAGAATAAACAGAAAAGAGAGTTTCTTAGTCTGTGCTTTTGGCCCTTCTGGCATTGTATTGCTTCTCCCTGCCTAGAAGTACTATATTGGCTTGTTATTCCTGTTATAATATAACAATATAATAAAATCTGTGGTGTTTAATCAATATGATATGGTCAATATGCTTTGCTCACCATATATTTTCTATAATTATGTGTAAGCATCAATAACTAATAGTAGAATTTGTCTTGAGTATCCAGTTGGCTCCAGAATTTGTTTCTTTTCAGCAGTCATAATTTCATGGACTAGAGAAGAGGGATGAGGAGGTTTTCTATACATCTCCAGAATCACAAGCTATTCATTTATTATTTCTAAAATAATAATTCCATTCAGGTCTTCAAAATTTCTGCATTGAAGATTTCACAGTAAAAACTTACAAAATAAATTATAGAACCTTAATTTTATTTCTAAGACAGTGTTGGGCTTTGCCTTCTGTCAGGATCACTAATGAGTAGTTAAACCATTTAGTGTCTGTACGAATGAGTACTATTAGCAAGCAAAGATGGTTGAGTGGCTTAAGACCAATTAAGACACAAGCCATAGAAACCAAGCTCTGAATAATTAAGTGCTTAGTGCATTTCTAAATCTAGAATCTCATTTAATAGGATTGATTTAAAAACACATTCTAACCAGGTTTTGGATAAATGGATAGTATCTTGAATTAAATAACTGCCACTCTCTCCCAAAAACCATCAAGAAGCCTGCCATGCACACAACTCATTATTTATGATCTAATTTTTCAGATTGAAAAGTCAACAAAATTTAAGAAAATATTTTAAGAGGAATATGAATCCAAACACTCATTAAGCAAGCTCTGAACCGGCCATCATTTGTTTATCTTATAACTGTTTCCTCTGATTTCTTATCTCTTTAAGCTATGAATGATGAATCAATTAGTTTACTATTATTTTAGTCATTTTTCAATACAGAAAGAGAAATCTTCCATAGGAAATTGACATGCTTATAATCTTTTTTTAGATTTCATATATTTCAAAGACACATTTGAGGGGCCGGCCCCGTGGCATAGTGGTTAAGTGCACGCGCTCTGCTGCCGGCGGTCCGGGTTTGGATCCTGGGCGCGCACCGACGCACCGCTTGTTAGGCCATGCTGTGGCGGCGTCCCACATAAAGTGGAGGAAGATAGGCATGGATGTTAGCTCAGGGCCAGTCTTCCTCAGCAAAAAAGATGTGGATTGGCATAGCTGTTAGCTCAGGTCTGATCTTCCTCACACACACACACAAAAAGACACATTTGTCCCACTAGATTATACATTTTTCTAAGAAAGAACTTTCATTTTTATCTTCCCCTTTACCCTGAAACAATTAGCCTATAAACTCTTTGAATGCAAAGATCGCACCTTGCTATTTATTTTATGTTTCAAGCAACTAACCTAATGCTTGTCACAGAAGAGTACTAATAATTATCTGTTAAATAAGTAAATATCTTGTGGTAGGCACAATAATGCTCGCCCTAACCCAAAGATCCCTAAGTCCTCATCCCCACAACCTGTGAATATGTTAGGTTACAGGCAAAGAGAAATTAAGGTTTCAGTTTGAATTAAGGTTGCAAATAAACTGACCTTAAAGTAGGGAAATTATTCTGGATTATCTGGGTGGGCCCAATGTAATCACAAGGGTTCTTAAAAGTGAAGGAGAGAGGCAGAAGAGGAGATCAGATTGATGCAATATGAGAAGGACTTGACTCGTCAATGCTGGCCTTGAAGACGGAGGAATGTGGGCAGCCTCTGGAAGCTAAAAAGGCAAGGAATTGGATTCTTCGCTAAAGCCTCCAGAAAGGAACTCATCCGTCTTGACACCATGGTTTTAGCCCAGTTGGATCTATGTCAGACTTCTGATTTATAAAACTGTAAGATAGAAAATTTGTGTCATCTTATGTCCCCAAATTTTTATTAATTTTTTTATAGCAGCAAAAGAAAACTAATACACTAGTATAGAACTTGTTTCAACTGAATATCATCCAAACTATTTCTAAATTGCATTACTAAACAGCATCTGGAGAACTTTCTTAGCTTCTACTTTTAACCTTCTTTGTATCATTTGATTTGCTTGTATGTTATACAGGAAAAAGTTATCTTGTTTATTATTTTGACTTTACAGTTTCTTTATACCTTCTCAAAAGGATTTATTAGAATGGAACACTGTTAAACATCCAAAAGATAGTCTTTGGAGGTGGATCTTTAGGTTTCAGACCCATTATTTTTGACCCAAGAAATCAAATAATAATTCAAACCATCTAGTTCCATAAACCATGCCAGGAAAAGTATACCAATTGTAAATCTAAAGTTATGCAAATATGTGTCTCTTATATCTCAACCTTAATACTTGCTTTAAATAATTCCTGTTATTGAAAAATCACTAGGGCTTAGAAGAGCTCATAGAGGTTATAGCTGATATCAGCTTAAGGTTTAGATAATTATACCTAAAGCATAGATGATGCTCCTATTCCAATTCACTGTCCCATGAAATAAAGAGTATCCTAAATCTCTGAATGGTTAAGTCCTATATGAAAGCTTAGTTTTGAAACACAAAGTAAAAATCCAGGGAGGTAGTATGGATAGTTATTTAGCATTAACAAAAATATATAAATAATTTTTAATATTCAAGTGATTAAAAAATCTTGCAGTGAATTTACAAAAATGTGTTTTCAGCCAAAGGTGTATTACAAGCTTAGGAGGCTGGAAATATGAAAACATAACCATTTTCTCTTGAACTGCGAGTGGGACTTATTTAGGACCAGAAGGTTTTATCAAACAATTTTACTAGTTGAGTCGCTGAAATGTCCTGAAGTAAACCAACTCAACTATTTAAGTTGCTTTCTAGCTGTTTGGTATTAGAGCAGATGTTAGTGCTCCCAAAGTGCTTGCCCGACCTTCATGAGCCAGCACCGACATCTCTCTATCTATGTGGACTGCCCCTAGGCTGTAGGAGCTCGTTTTGTCTTGTGGGATGAGTCAGAAGTGCCTGGGAACTTATGTCCCCCTGGTTGGGGCAGCCCTTAAACAATGATTGACAGGTGTTGGGCTATCTGTATCCTAGTTCTTTTACTCCTGATGAGAACACCCTGAGTGTGATCTGTACTATCTACACAGCTTCCCTGACTTCCCTGGAGACAGACATACTAGACACACTCTAAGTAAGATAGCAGTTGTTGATAGGTAACAGGCGTAGATAGCTTGACTATCGGTAAGACATTTGTGGTGGTAGATAGAATTTTGACCATGTGTTCCGTGAGTGAGTTAGATCACTGCCTGGCAGCATGATTTAGCTAATCATAATATGTCTTGATAAAGGTCCATTCAAAGGAATCAAAATTGTACCAGTATATAAGGTAATGGGGTTTTAATACAAAAATTCTTAATATACAAAAGCATTGAAGTCAAATTTTGAAACTGACCTATTTTTATGTGCAATCAGTTTAAGATGGCGTGGTATGTTTGAGCAAAATAGTGGTCCAGAGACCTGTGGGGTCTCTGAGATCCTTTCTGCAAGGTCAAAATACTTTCATAATACCAACATATTATTTGCTTTTTTCACTCTGATTCTCTCATGAGTGTAGACTGGAATTTTCCAGAGGCTACATGATGTGTGATATGGCAACAGATTGAATGTAGAAGCAGATATGAGAATCCAGCTGCTTTCTATTAAGCCAGAAATTGCAGAGATTTGCAAAAATATAAAACAAGGCCACTCTTGTCTTTATTTCATTTTGAAAAATATTTCCTATAAAAATGTGTTACTTAGGTTATCATGTAATGGGTTTATTATTGCTATTTTAAAATAAATTAATAAGGAAACATCTAAAAATTTCTGTTTTATTTTTAAAAATGCTAAATATCAATAGATATTACCTATGTAAACAAAAGCTCTTTGTGGTCTTCAGTAATTTTTAAGAGTGTAAAGAGTTCCTGAGACCAAAAATAAAACAACTTTGCACACCTCTGATATAGAGTAAAATTCAAGATTCAAGCCCTATCTCCTCAGAATTAGAAAAGATCAAGGATTATATCAGCATAACGAGGAAGTTTAAAATATCCTCTCATCTCTCTGATCTCATTGTGAAAACCCAGAATTATTCCAGAACGCTATTTTAAGTAGAGGAATTAAGAAATAAATTTCTATTAAATGAGTTACATTACTATTTTTTTGGAAAACAAGTATGCAGATATCTTAAATCTATAGTGAATGTTTTGTTTTGTTTTTTCAAATGCAGAGGCAATGGTTATTCTTCTGAACATTTACATTATCATTTTATTAGCAAATAGTATATTGTCTGACAGAATTTGGGAATGTTTTATTGAAACAACGTATATACACAGCATGTGTGACTTGCCGAGATTGTGGGAATGGAACTTTGTAAGTTGTGAGTGGCACGTGAGTGTGCCAGAATTTAGGGAGAATTTAAGACTAATATCTAAGAACCAGAAGGCTAACCACAGATATGACATGGGAATTATGTTATCGTAATAAGAACTGTTCTGTGTCATTTCTTTTGGTCTCTGCTAATTTCATGTAGTGCTCATCTTACACCTGGACTGTACCATGGAGTTCTATTCACTGTGTGGGATGCATCTTAAATACAAGGCTTCCAGGTTTGCTAGTTGTAGTAAATAATAATGCTAACATAATAATAATTATTATTATAAATATATTATAATTATATCAATATATAATGTATAATCATAATATAATTATTATGTTAGCATTATTATTATATTGTAAACACTAATATGTAACTAATTGAACACTGTGTACATATTAGTGTTCACATAAAATCATTTTTTTTAATTTTCAGAAATGGTAAAGTCTCCTATCATAGAGTCCCAAAATCACAATTTCTTTAAGCTTATTGCCTCTTCACCCAATATGAAAGATCTCTAAGGAAAGTAGTTCTCTAGTCATCCTTAGTAACTGGTTATAATTTTAACCCAATGAATCCATGTAACAGATGAAAGAATTTAAGATAAAATTTCTTCTGTGATTTATTTTGGAAAGACACGATTTAATATTTGTTTACATTCTTTGACAGCCCCTTCATATCTCTCATCCCAAGGACAAGTGTTTTGCATCTTTGCTGCATCTTTGTGATGTTAAAGAAAAGAGCAACATCCACCTGGTTTATGATACGCTTTCTATGGGAGCCTTATGGCTGGGATACTCTTTTTCCTTTGTGAACTTAATTGGCGGGAGAACATATGTTATGGAGAAAACCATCTTCTCCTTTGGAGGCAGATGGATCTTGGTTTGAGTTTTGGCTCTGTCTCTTCTTTAACTTGTGAACTTGGGCAAGTTATTTAGCCTCTTGCTAGGTTCCTTATGAAACCTAATGTTTCCATTAGATGTTTATAATATCTCCTTTACAAAAGTGTTCCTAGAATTAACTAAGAGACTTTGTACGGTTTCACAAAAGTTTTGGCAGAAAATGGTAGATATTACCATTATTAGTAGCAGCTGTTAGCATCATAAGAATCATTTCATCGACATCCACTCTTTAGGCTGGAAAAATAATTTAAATATATAAATATAAATATATAAATATAATTTAACTGTTGAAGTCTATGAACTATAATCATTGATGGGGATTATCTGATGCGTGGACTATATAAGGTATACCTCGCTTATAACTAGGTAAAGACCACCCTTCAGTTTTAAGCCTTTTGCACACAGTTGCCATATCTCATTCTAGAATGGTGTCCAGTTAATTAAAAGTGTCCAGATTGGAGCTCAATAGATTTCTGGGATGATTCGAAAGAGTGTAGCATCAGATAAATATTTACCTGAAATTTGCTCTGGTGACCCCCAGATTCATAAACACTTGTCACACTTCTGATAGGACGAAGATGGCCATGTTAATGCAGAGGATCATTATTTTAGGTAAAATGACTACAAAAACATGTATGATCTCAAACTTGTAATGATTTCTCAGCATATCTTTGTACCTCCAGTTCACAGGGCCTAGAATCTCCTTATTCTACCCACATTTCTGAAAGAAATTCTGCTCAAAAATAAATGTATTTTAATGCAGACTTTCCTGATTTCCAGCTCCCCTGCTCTTAACTCTCACTGCATCGTATTGAATTGTTTTCTCCTGTGCTGGGTGTCCATCTGTGACATGTAGCCTCATATGCCAATTGCTGTATACTTACCTTATCCCACTGGATGGCAGAATTATGCCTTTTCTAGCCTTATATCTCCTCCCATGCCTAGCATTTTTATGTAGGAGATGCTTGATATAGACACACAATTGAATTAAAAAATGTTGAGCACGTTATTCCAGTGTGATTTCTTAATACTGTCTTAATATTCTCTTGGTAATACATTTGATTAGTAAATGCTTATAAAGTGAATGCAGAAACCATCAACTACAATGATTCCATATAGAAATATTTTGTGTAATATGTTCCTCTTTGTAAATTTTAAAATATTTAAATCTCAAAAGCTTTCTTTGGAATGGAAGACAATGTTGAGAAGTACAAGAATCCTTTTCTTTCTCATAAAGGTTAATTATCTTTCCATGCTACCTTCTACCTCCCATTGCTCCTGTCTCCAAATTAAAAAGAAAGAAAAAGTAATGGCCTATGGAAATTAAAAGAAGCAGAAAGAATATAAAATAAATGTGTTGGAACACCAAACATCCTGTTGGTTGCTAGAATTAACTGTACAACTAGCAGTTAGACATACTTTTTCTAATTAAAATCCTTTGAGAACACAGATCTAGTCTTTTCAAAGGTTTCTCTTGTCCCAAAGCTTCCTGCTGGTTCTGTCCTTGTAGTGCAAGGGGGCTGTAGTGCCCTGTGCCATCAGCAGAATGGATTCATTAACCTTTACATTGATTTGAGCTATCGTTCGAATAAATATTTATACCCTTTTTTCCCTGATGGTTTAATGAAGTCCTTTATCAATGGTACCAAGAGCTTCTCCCCTTAACCTTTGTCACCTGTTTGTTCAGAACATTTTCAGCAAGCTGTTTTGTTTACATTGTTAATTTCTTGCCGCCTCAGTCAGGTTTGGCACAGAAACCTGTTCGTGCTGGATTCAGGAGAATTATTTTACACTCTTGGCTTCTGCAGAGAAGATAATTTCTGTCTTTGGGTTTCCTGTTTTAACTTCAGGATTTAAGCATTTCCATTTTCTGCGTATTTGTCATTCTGGGTTTGTTTTCTGTCTATAGAGTATTTCTGTTGTTACTCTTTGAATTACTTAGTGATTTACTCTTTGAATTACTAAGTGAATTACTTAATAATTACTTCAATTCCACTTTTGACGTCAGTATCTCCTAAAAGATATAGTTAGAGGAGGTGTTAGCTAAGCCATGGTGATACAAATTTTGCAATATATGTGTGTATCAAATCAACATGTTGTACACCTTAAACTTACTCCACATTATATGTCAATTACATCTCGATAAAGCTGTGGGGGAAAAGAAACAGAGTCAGGAAATGTTTCTGTTCTCCTGTCCCCACATCCTATCAATAAACATTTTTTTTTGTGGGGAGAAAAGGAGGAGTTTCTATATGCCAAACATTGTGCTTAGTGTTTTATGGATTATTCTATTTCATTCACAAAGCGCGCTTAGGAAAAAGGCACTGTTCCATTTTGCAGATGAGGAGGCTGAGACTTTCAGAATTTATGTAAATTGCTCAGACTCAGACATAGTAAGTGGGCTGATTGATCCCAGGATTTAGTTCTACCACTTACTATATGTGTGACCTTGGGCAAATTACTTCACCTTGCTCTGCTTCAATTTCCTCATCGGCAAAAGGGAGATAGTTATAGTTCTTCTCTCTACTAGTGTTGTGAGGGTGGCTGTGGATTAAATAAATTACACTACATATTATAGTAATGTAAATATAGTATATTTATGCTGGAATGTTCCTGGTATATACTAAGTCAAAATGTCTTTTCTTAGAGGGAGAGGGGAAATAACATAGAAGAAGAAATCAGCAAGAAATCCAGTAGCTCTTTCCCTATGCATGTTTTTCCTCCATTCCCAAGCTTGGAGGACCAAGTTTCTTCCTTATTTGTTAAATAGAATGAGTATTAACATTCTGTACTGGGTTAAATGTTTCATTCCTTTAGTCCATTCAAAGCCTTCCTCTTTGAAATTCAGTTGCTTACTTCAATACTCATTCTAGTTTTCAGAAGAGTGGAAATATTTGGCCATCATTTTCAGCAAACCATGTACCTGGTTTTTAAACTAGTGTTTAATAAGTGGTTCTTTTGTTATAAAGGAAAGGTAGGCTATTTATAGAAACTTCCTTTAGAGAAACCATCTTTCTTCAAAAACTAAGCTGTAGAATGATTTGTTCTTGCTGTTGTTTTGAGTTGTATATAAAGTTTGAGAGCTGGGTCCAGAAGAAAAGGCACGTTATTTTAGCCTCAGAAGAATTACAGACTCATTTTTTCTTCTTCTATGTGGTATCCTTTCATTGGATGGACCAAAGAAGCCATGGAAACAAAGTGGAACCAGATAATGCTTTTTATTCCTTGTATTCCTGAGACACTGGAGAGAAAATGTCTTGCTATCAGTACTGTTTTTTAAGCTGAAAAGTACCACTTGGAAAACCAATTACCATAGGTACCTAATTCAAAGAACTGAATAGAGTTTCTTTTGTGGTTACAAAGGGACTGCAAATCTTAAAGTCATAAAAGAGAGTTGTGTCTGCTGAGGTGAAAACAATTCCAACAATTCTAGATTAAGACCAAAAGCATTAAATCTTAATGACATAGTAGAAAATCCATACAGTTCAATGATCGAAGACAAAAAGATTGTATGCTTTAGCGCCTAGTTTATCTTATGGTAATTCAATGTCCTTTACACTAGTAGATGTTTGAATTTTTTTCTTCATTCATTCGACAAGTGTGTTTAATTTGAGTGTAAAGTAGACATAGGAATACATTTTCAGGGTGAAGAATAAACACATAGTGGAAGAAGCATAATAAAGGGGCCAGAGAATGGGGGTAAAAAAAGGAAATGATCAGCTCCACCTGGAGGAGAGGGATCAAGAAATATTCTTGAGGAGCAACCATTTTTACTGAGATTAAAAGATAAGGATGGGGGCTGGCTCTGTGGCCTAGTGGTTAAGTTCAGCATGCTCTGATTCAGTGGCCTGGATTCGGTTCCCAGGCATGGACCTATGCTACTCGTCAGCAGCCATGCTGCAGCAACCCACATACAGAATAGGGGACGGTTGACACTGTTGTTAGCTCAGGGCGAATCTTCCTCAGAGGAAAAAAAGATAAGAATGGAAGATCCTTGCTAAGCAGAACCAAGGATGCTTTAGGAACCTCCTTGATACTATAACCAATACGCTTGAGTTTAAATTGATGAGAGCCAGTTTGCACTGGTGAGAACCAGGTGGAGATGACCAGATTGGATCCTGATGAGCCCTTTTAATTAAATAGAACTAGATGGAGCTAGTTTGATCTGGTTGGGTTTGATTTTAAACTACTCAGGTTAAGTTCTATCCAGTTAGATTTAGAAAAAAAAACGAGGGGCTGGCCCAGTGGCACAACAGTTGAGTTCGCACGTTCTGTTTCGGCGGCCCATGGTTTGAAAGTTTGGATCCTGGGCGCAGACCTACTCACTGCTCATCAAGCCATGCTGAGGCGGCTTCCCACATAGAACTAAAAGGACCTACAACTAGGATATACAACTATGTACTAGGGCTTTGGAGAGATAAAAGAAAGAAAAATTTTGATCTAATCTTATTGTTTTAACTGTGTTTTCTATATTGAAGATATTAAGCATTTGTGTATCGTATTTCTCACACGTTTTTTCTAGCTTAATGTTTAACTTTTACTTTCAGTTTTAAAATAATAGTTTAATTTTTATGTGAAATAAAGTAATCTTTTCCATTGTACCTTTACAAAAATCACTTTAAATTTAAGAGATTTCATTCATATTCACTTCTGTATCTTTTGCTTTTACCCTATATTTAACTCGTTAGTATATTTGGTATCAAATAAGTACCTAAATTGATTATTTAACCAGGCATTTCAGCAGCACTTAGAAATTAATCCATTTCTTTTACACTGTTTGATATCATCTTTCCCTGTACTAGTTTAATTACCTGTGATATGTGTGTTTTCTTTGCAGGAGTCACACCATACATTTATCCAATCATTATACATATTTTATTTCACAGAACTACTCCCTGCTTTAGATTTTACTTTCAAATTTTTTTTTACTTTTAGCTTCTCACTTTTTCCATTTTCCAGATCTACTTTAGAATCATTTTGTCACACTTCCTCCAAAATGTAAATGATGTATTATTAGGGTGCTGTATGAAGATACAGAATAGTTCCTAAAAACTCCCTTATGCTGCCCTTTTGTGGTCCGACCCTCCCCTCCACCCTTAATCATTGGAAACCATGACTTTATTTTCCATCCCTGTAGTCTTGCCTTTTGCATAACATTATATAAATGGAATCATACATTGTGTAGTCTGCCTTCCTTCACTTACCATAAGGAATTTAAAATTCATGCATATTGTTGAATGTATCATTAGTTCATTTCTTTTGATTGCTGAGTAGTATTTCATTGAATTGTTGTACCTCATTTTGTTTATTCTCCAATTGTAGGGCATTTGAGTCATTATGAGTTTTTGGAAACTAGATATAATAAAATACCCATTTTTAATACCAAATCACTGTGTTTCTTTAAATTTTGGTACTATTAATTGGGAGTGGATCCTGAATTTTATCTAATACTTTACGTGGTCATATGTAATCATTATCTAATCCTTGACTTGCTTGCTGTCTCTTATGTAACTAAATTTGAAAATACTATGCCATTTATTTTCCTGAGAAATTTAAAACTTGATTATGTTGGATTCTGCTAATGTACATTTGGTTTATTTTATATTTTGAGTTGATAATATGTACAAATAGTTACAGAATTAAAAAGCTTCCCAATGAAAAGTAGTTTCTCTCCCTTGCTTGTGGTACAGCCACCCTAGTTTCCTCCCTAGTGGGGAGGAGCTAGTGTCAACACTTCTTAGATTTCCAGAGACCATACCTGAATCCCAAATATAAATTTATGTTTTCATTCAGATGGTGGCAAGTATACATTGTCTTCTAAAACTTGATTTTTAAACAATGTACCTTGGAGTTCATTCTTAACAGTACAAGGAAAGCTGTCTCATTAGTTTTGATGGTTGTATAGTGTTCCACTGTATAGATGTGCAATACTTTTTATAAAAAACTTTCAAAGTTCCTTACTTATGGATATCTAGGTTATTTATAATTCTTTTCTATTACAAATAGCGCAAAAATGGAAATTGATGTTTGTACCTTTTTCCACGTAGATGCAAGAATATCTACAGGAAAAAATTTGTAAAGTGGACTTGCTAGGTAAAATAACGCATGGTTGCCTATTTAATTTTGATAAATTTTGCAAAATTGCTCCTCCTATAGATTATTCTAAGTCACACTCACACCAGGAAGTATAAGAAGTCCTGTCTCCTGACAGCTTGACCTATAAAACAGTTATGACTCTCTTTCCTAGCTAATATAATAAGTGAAAATTTACCATATTTTAGTCTTAATAGTAATAAAAGAAATGTAAACTAAGGTTGAGCATCTTTTCATGTGTTTAGAGATTTGATATTTCCTCTTTTTGAACTCTCTGTTCATATTGTTTGCCCATTTTTCAACTGGACTGGTGGCCTTTTTCTTATTAATTTAAGGATACCTTATTATATTAAAGAAAGTTGGTGTTTGTCAGTCATTTATCTTTTGCCTTCATTTGTGGAGGTTTTTTTTGCCATTTCAGATTTTTAAAAAGAATATTTATAGTTTTTTTGTAATGCCCACACTGAAAATATTAAAGTCATTAATTTTCTGTCTGCTAATTTTATCATTTCATTTTTTAAAATCTAATCTTGAAATCATGTAGAATTTATTTTAGCATAAATTGTAAGATGGAGAAACCAGCTTTATTTTTCTTTGTTTCCTGATAGTTATTCCAATGTCGTTTATTGAATAATACATTTTCCTCATTGAATTCAAGAGCTATATTTTACATCTAATAAATTACCACATATATTTTTTAATTTCCTTGAAATTTCAATTGTTTTCATTGATCTACTGTCAAATCATGTGTTAACTTACAACTTTAATAATTTTGTATGATGTTTTAATACCTGGAAGGGCTATGCCCACTACCACTTTGACATTTCTCTTATTTTTAATAGTATTCCTGGGGTATTTTTGCTTCTCTTTTTTCATACTAACTTTAGACTTCATTTTTTTACCTACTTCCCGAAAGTATATGGTCATTTTCTGATATGTTCATTTATTATTTTAAGTGAGGCAAACCCATTGTTTTCAGGAAGAGACTTTCAACTTTGAGTGCTTGTTACCAAAGGAAAGCTATGACATCATCTGGCACCCATTTCAAATTATAACCACGTGTTTCAGAATGGTTTCTTGCTACCCTAGACAGTGTGACTTAAATCACTTCCACTCTATAGGCAATGCTGTCCATTTTCTCTCTCTTCCAAATTCAAAATCTTAAAGGCAGAAGGTGTTACAAAATCTTATAACTCTTTGAAGATTTACAGGTGACTTAGCTAAGAAAAACCAACCATGTTGAGATCCTTTTCCATTTTCTTTGACTGTGAACACATTTTTACTGAAATGAATAGCTTTCTTCTACATTAAAATAGAGAAAATATTTCTTGCCCAATATTTCAAATACAATTTAAAGAATCCATTCTGGAAAAGAAAAACAAGGTGGATGAAAAGCAATGTATGAAAGTTAAAACATTATATCAAAACAAAACATAATTGTGCTGTACAGTTTAGATCTCATATTTAAAGAATGAAAACACAGCATTATACCATTTAATTTTGTGAAGTGTCTTTTGTAAAGTATGGTAGGCTGTTATGAGGACTTCATTTCATAGTTTACCTTAGTGTGGATGGGAAGTATTAATGTATTGTGGATTTTGGCTCTATGACTTTCCAAAGAACATGATTCATTCATGAGTAATCTGTAACCCATACTCCTTGTATAGTCATTAGAAAATCCTGCCTTGATGATTTTCCATTGAACGTCAAAGCTCTCAGAAGTATGCCATTGGGAATGAGACTACACAGATGTAGGAGATTCTCCAAAATGATCCAGACCAGGAGATCCTCTGTCCTCCTTTCATTTCTCTGGTATTGTGATTTACCAAGTGTTTTACAGGAAGAGACTAAACATTCATAAGAATTACTTAATTTTCAAAAGGACTGCTTTTTTGTGCCTGCCTGCCTTTTTTTTTTTTTTTCGCTTTTTGAGTCAGTTACAGGGATTTTGAAGTTTAAAATACTGAGATATTTTATAGCCTCAATAGTAAAATATTTATACTTTGATATTGAGTGAAATTTCCCAAATTGCATGATTATAGAAATACAAATTTGATTTAAATTTACTTTTCAAAGCTTTGAATTCTTTTTGGTGAATGTCCCCTGACACTGCACCCCACAGACCCTTTCTGTTTAGCTTTGGCTCCTCCCCTGCTGAGTCTTAGACTTGGTCGGAGACAGGCAAGGAAATTAGGGCAAACCCTCACACTTAGCCCCTGACAGAATATGCACCTTATTCCTCTGCACCAGCGTGTTTGTGAAATCTTGTGAGAAATCCTGCTTTTAGAAGTCCTTTTATTTATTTGTTTTTGTAAAAGCTTCTCAGACATAAGTGAGGTGAATGGGTGAATAACTGATTTCCTTCAAAGAAGGGTGTTATGTAAATGCCACCTAATAGAATTGCATTTCCATTTCCTGCATTGATCTCATTGGAAAGCCTTGAACTCAATCCTATTTTTTTATGTATTGCTGTTTTCACAGAAATTCCATGTTACAAACTGAAAGTGACTGACCAAAGATGTGGAAATGATGTTTAAAAACCTCTTATCTATCATCTTTGGAGTTTCAGGATGTCATTTAAAAAAGCAAATAAACAAATGATAAAAAGAACAAATGGGTGCGTACTTTAGTGGACATCATTATTCAAATAGCTTCTCAGCGATTTTTTTCTTTCTTCCTAGAAAATCCATTTTTGGAGGATGGCTTTGAATTAAGCCCGGTCTATAAGGAATAGATCTTACTGTTTATCATTAAAACTGGAGGATGTTCTTACCTTGGAGATAGTGCAATTGAACCCATCATTAAGTGGTCAGAACTCTCCTCTAGTCCAAAACTCCATCTATTCAGCTAGGAAAACCAAGACAAAACTTCGTCCTCTCCTAAGACATCCTGAAGGGGTCCACTAAAAAGCTCATTTGTGGATATCCCAGTAGAAATTTCCGTTAACAAACCAGTGACGGATATGTCAATGCATTTTGCATTTATGTCACAATATCTTGGGCACATAAATAGGAAATTTGAATTGGCACTAGCATATAATGGTTATTCCTGCACTTAATCATTACCAATTTATTTGTTCCCTAAAATGACCAGTTTTTTCTTTAAAGACAGTGATAAATCTTAATCTCAATATTTGTTTGTAGTTTATTTAATGTATTCGGTTGACCAGAAACATCAATGAGCTCCTGTTAATTAGATTTATTAAAATAAAAAAACTTAGGTACATGGACTAGAATTCATTGTTATATCATCAGAGCTGTTTACCATATAATGCTGTGGTTTCTCTATCGTGCCTCTGACCTTCTCAATCCAAAGGAGACAGAGCGTTAAAAAGGAGAGAAAATGGATTTAGATCAATACTCAAACTTTGGTTCCCTGCTTCAGTCTATAATTATCATTTATTTTTTATAGAGTCAATTCCAGTTATCAAAAAATAGGTACTCAATCCAAACTTCAACTTCTAGCAAAGGAGTTCATGTATGTCTTATTGTTCCTCATATTCCATATAAAGTCCTTCCTTTGAAATGTAGGGTCCTTCATGCTTTGGCTTCATACCCTGACACTTACTGAGTTTCCTGGCCTTGTCTTCTACCACCGTGTGCATGTATCTTTGGCTGCTCTGAAAAAAAGGCAGCATGAACTGAACTCTGGAACCAGACTGCCAGGATCAGAATCCCAGCTCTAGTTGTATGACCTTGGGCAAGTGACTTAACCCTTCTGTGACTCAGTTTCCTCATCTGTATAACGAGAATAATAGCAGCATGATATTATTAATAATACTATGGTACTGCCCCATGGTATATTTGGTATAGTAATAATATTTATCATCATCATCATCACATGTAGAGGTCAATATTATTTATTTACTTCCACCTTGCTTTAGCATATCCTAAATTCTGCCATTAAGACTTTTGGAGTAGGAGATAGCTATTCTTGTTAGCAGCCGCAATTACTTTCTAAAGTAGGCAAGACAATTAAAAAAAACAACCAAACAGGAAGACAGATAGTATTTAGGGAAATTGCTTGAGTGAAACTGTCTATGGTGGAATTTATTCCTTTACTCAGCAAATATTCACTGAGTCTACCATTTATCAGGCACAGTGCGAGGCACTGGGAATATGGTGGCAAACAAAATAGTTATGGTCCCTGAACTCATGAAGCTTAATGTCTGGTTAGGAGACAGCTGATAATCAAATAACCTCCAAATGTATAATCATGCATTTTGATATATATGTAAAGGAACAAAACAGAATGCAATGAGAGAGAATAAGATATGATCTATTTTAGTTATTGAAACAGGGTTTCTGGAGTTGACTAATTCGAGACCCAAAATAGACATGGACAGATGAAGAGTGGGAGGGAGAGGGCATTTCAGGCAGAAGGAACCCGGGTGCAGAGACTCTGAGGAAGGAAAGAGTGACGGTGTTTGAGCAGTGGAAGAACAACTGATGCACCTGGAGCACGGGGAGCAAGAGAGCAGAGCAACATCATAGGACTGGGATGGAGGGCTGGCTCTGATCACTCAGGGCCTCAGAGACCTTGTTAAACGTCAGGACTAGATTCTAAGTGCACTGGGAAGTTTTTAAGCAGGAGAGTGACATAGTCCAATATATATATCTTTAAAAGATTGTGCTGGTTCATATGTGGAAACTGATTATAGAAAAATGAGTGGAAACAGGGAGACCATTAGAGGCTGTTGCTGTGCACAGGAGAGAGCTGATAATAGCCTGGGGCTGGTGGATATGGGCATATCTCAAATTACATTTACATCTTGTTAATTGCATTTACAATTACATTTGGGAGGTGGAAGAAGCAGGACCTGGTGAGAGATTGCAGGTTAGTTTTGGGGGAAATTAAGGTGTCCAGAATGAATCTCAGGTGACTCTCAGATTAATGGTGTAAGTAACATTACAGATGTTATTTAACATTATAGACATAAAGAGACAGCATCGTCATCTATTAAGGAAGAAAAGATGGAGAATGCTTTCAAAGTAGCTGAAAAGGCCTATGTACATTTCTGACTGGGAGTCAGTATAGACACCTGCTAAATTTCAAATAAAAGAATTCATATAAAGAACCAGTAAAATACCTGCACACACAGCAAGTGCTCAGTAAAAACTATTTACTGATAAGATTTAGCTTTGGAGCTCACATCTTTGATATGGAACAAAGACGGGCCTGTTAGCATCAGAGGCCTTCATTCATTTTGTTGGTTTGTTTGTTTTGTGGTCTGATGGGGCACTTTGATTCCCTGGCAGAGATAAAAATGCCTTGTTTGTTGGGAACACAGTTAATAAAAGTGACTATAATTCAGTGTTGGCCACATTGCTCTGCTGATTTACGATACACGAAGATCAGAAAGAAGTGTGGGAAACACTAGCCTGTAAGTTGATTTTTGAAGAATGACTCTTTTCTTCCCCTTTCTCTAGACACATGCAAGCAAGTACCTCTCTCATTGGTCTAGCACTACCTTTTGGAGCCCCTTGTCTGCAATGGGCAACAGTGCTAAGCCCCAGATGCTGATGCCAGGTGCTCCCTTGAACTCTCTGTCTATCTGACAGTGTCCAAGGGAATTTCATTCTATCTGCAAAGTTTTCTCTTAGAAAAGCTTCTACAGCCACATGGAAGGCAAATTGTTTCTTAAATCCCTTAAGGATGCTCTTTTAAAAAAATGAAAAAAAAGTACCTGGAGAAAATATTTTCTCCCTTAAATGATGAGGGAGTATATGAGAGGATTAAAAAAATCAATGATTTTGATTTATTTTCATTTAGTGAAGGGTAATGCAAAGGGAAAATGCAAGACTTCTCAATAATTTATTGTCATCTCCAGGGATGATGATAAAGTGCTGTGACGAAGAACTCTCTGGAAACCAATAATAAATAAATAAATAAATACTACACACACTCCCCAAGCACTCCTTGGGGTGGCAAGACTAGAGTTATGAATGTTCTATCAATGCTTGTGTATTAAACATTTATCTCAAACTGGAATCATTTTACCAAAATGTTTCTGAGAACCCTGATGAACCGCATCTGTGGGCTGTTTGTCTATAATTCTGGCACTGACTCTTAAGCCAGGATTCTCTGACAGTGAGTAAAATGGACCTCCCTGAGAAGTTTGGCTCACTCCTAAATGAATCTAGCTCTGAGGAAAGCCTGCATGAATCTGAACATGGCTGTAGCTCCCAGCCACACATGTTCTTGTGTTTCTTCTTCTTTAATCTGGAACCTAACCCAAACAGGCAACATATTGTCAAGAGCTTGAACAAAGACATTTTCAAAATTTTTGTCTCAGTTTTATGTAGTACGAGTTAGTGGCTAAGAAAGTAGGTGCTGGCATTAAACCATGAATTCAGACTATGGTGCCTCTACACGCCCAGCTGTGTGACCCCGGGCAAAGTACCTTCTTTAGACCATGGGAATAATAATGCCTACCCCAAAAGTTTCTCCTGTGAATCCAATGAGCTATGCTCATGTAAAACTCACAGCTGCTGGCTCATTGTAAGTGGTCAATAAACATAACATATATGCGATATATGCTTAGTTTAAGATTAATTAAATAGTTGTCTTCATAATTAGGGAAAAGCACAGGTGAGCTACTGCTTTAAATGATGCGTTTAGAGACTCACTATTTGTGAGTCTATCTTATCGTAATCTTCGTATATTACCTTCAGCATGCTAAAAAGCTGTAGTAGGTCTCTGGTGATAGAAAATCCACTTTGGCTTGCTACGTGTGAGCATCATTGCATGTTTCCCATCCCCGTTTAGTAGGAACTATTGTGCACTAAAATAGAATAGACAAAGGTGGAAGTAAACAGAACTAACATTTATAAAACACCAATTACGTCAAGCACTGTTCTAAGTACTTGTGGAACATTACATCTTGTCCCTGCAAAAATTTGAAACTTAATTTCTGTCATTTCTGATTAAAAGCCAAATTTCAGAGAATTTGAAGCATTTGCCTCAAATACCTAATAAGTGGCCAGGACAGGATTCGATACCAGCTGAGATTTGACACTAGAATCAAAGCCAAACGAAGCAGGAAAGGAGGGAATAAAAAAAATACAGCTCACTTTTCTGCTTGACGATTTGCTCCTTCATTAAATTATCACTTATACCTCATCAACTTCCAAATTTAACAAAAACAAATTTGAATTTACTTAGTCATAAATAAAATAGAATATGTGGGTAAATGGAACCAAAGCAAAGCAATAAAGAAAAATAATAGTCAGTAAGGAGGGATATTCAACTTTCTTTAGAGCATAGAGATGATATTTAAGTCAAGATCTGAAATGAACTATAACTGAGCTTCCTGGAAGTAAAAGCAAGAAGAGAAACCCAGTGAATTACATAATTCAGCCTAGAATGCTGGCTTTTGGGGGAGGGGGAGGGGAGGAGGCAAGAATCTTTGTCAGTTTTTTCACTGCTGCATACTAATAATCTGAATGATTCTTGGTAAATAATTGATGTTCACTTAATATTTCTTGAATTAATCATTAAATCAGTGACTGAATAACAAAAAATCATGTCACATTTTCGGCTCTAAGAAAAGCAGTTGTATATAGCATTCATTTCTCCATGCTGCATCTTCTCTCATTTAAGATGCAAATGATGCCCTATCTTACTTTAGAAATATATTTTATTTTGAAATGCATAATAAAAATAATTTTGGCTCATTGCAAATGTAGTCAACTCTTACTTTCTTTAGCCAGTTGTGAAGAAGAGAGTCAACTGTCTTCAACCAAGCTGATAATCAGATGAGAACCATAAGCACATTGCATTCTTTGAAGCTTAGTTTCACTAATGTGACTTACATGCTGGGTCAGAGATGTGTGGTCATTTTTTGGTCCTTCCTAGTGAATGTGGGATCCCATTGAACCCTCAGATGCTGTTGATAGACTGCTCCTACCAAGAGGTAACTCTTCTTGGCTGTCCCTTAGCCCTCTTCATGGAGGAGCATCTTAAAACCATATGATCTGGGCCTTGAATCATGGATGCAAATGGATTTTCAGGCACAGGACTTTGTAACACTTTGAGGCCCCAAGTGAGTCATGAGCCTAGGGAACCCTGCCTGTTCCTAAAGATATTCTTTGCCATGAAACCCTTTATTTTGGGAGATTCATCATGTGAATGTACATGTCGCCATGTGCCTGGTACGCAGCCATCAACACGTGATCATGAGAGGGCGTAGAGCAAAAAAATTTGCTAAAACGGGTGCAGAAAAAGAATCTATTAAATTTGTTTTCTTTCTCACAGGGCTCCTTTTGAAAAGCATGTGTATTATGGTAGCATAACTCTGTGCTTCCCATTCTCAACTCATGAATACTATGCATTCAAGGCTGCAGATTGTTTGTTGACATGAGCATTTTTTAAATTTTGTTACTGGACCCCATCCAATTCCCCAGGCTGCACATATGTTATTATAGGGAATATCTCACTACTTGTCTCTTCCATCATTTTAGCTATTGTTTGATGGGGATTAGGAAAGGACAGAAGAAGAGTGGGGAACAAAATGGCATTTGCTGGTACTTTTCTCTGTCTGTTGCCATGATTGTAAGTGCTTGTAACAATCCAGGATTTCTCAGGAGAGCGAAAAGGAAGATAGATAAGTATCTGAGCTCTCATGGAAAGTGGGAGCCTGTATCCCCGTGAAATTCATACTCTATCTTGGAAGAACATCAGAGGCATGCTCCATCTCTGTAAACCTCAAGGCTGAGTACTCATTTAAATTGTATCTTTGTATATTTCTGGTTAACTGCATACATGACAGGCAAAATAAAACAGTGCATTTTATTTTTTTCTTATCATATAATTGTCATCATATAATTGCATATCTGGTTGAATTGTTTACTAGTTAATTCCCATCTCCCTGCACTAGATCATCAACTATGAGATCAAGAATCTTTTCTGTTTTATTTGCTGTTACATCTCTAACCTAAAACTGTATAACTAGTATAAGCTTAGCAAATATTTGCTGAATTAATTAATAGATACATGGTAGTAGAATTAGATTCTAATCCATGATGCATCATTAGGAAGTTTTATAATCTTGGGTACATTTCTTAATGTACCATTTCTTGGACTCATTTTTCTCCTCTGTAAACTGGGAGGGAGAGGGGTAAGGGAGTCAACTAGATGACTTGTGAATGTCGTTACAGTTGTAGCGTTCTATGCATTATTAACAGGAAAGGATATTGGGCTGATCCTTTGCTTCACTGAGTAATTGATTCAGTAGAAATTAATAGAGTAGTATAGAAAAAAATTAAATTGCATTTAGTACCTACTATCTGCCAGCCTAATTTGAATAAAACACAGTTCTTTTTTGTTTTTTGTGTGTGAGGAAGATCGGCCTGAGCCAACATCTGCCAATCCTCCTCTTTTTGCTGAGGAAGACTGGCCCTGGGCTAACATCCATGCCCATCTTCCTCCACTTTACATGGGACGCCGCCACAGCATGGCTTGATAAGCAGTGCATCAGTGCGCCCCCAGGATCCAAACAGGCGAACCCTGGGCTGCCTGCCAGCAGAGTGCGTGCACTTAACTGCATGTGCCACTGGGCCGGCCCTCTAAAACACAGGTCTTATGCTGGTCAATTCCAGAAGGTGGGAAATGTATATGAACAAATGGATCATCATATAACTCTGCATGATAGAAGAGAGAAAGATGACCAGTCTGCTGTGGGAAGCTTAGGAAGCCGTCACATATAACTGATATATAAGCTGGCTTTTGAAGGTTAAGGGAAAGTTTTCCAGCCTAAGAAGGGGGAAAGGTTGGAGATGATCATTCCATTAGGAGGCAACATGAAATTATGAAATGGCATGTGAGATTGCAGAGTGGGGAAGTTCTAGCAAGGCTGGAACATAGACTATCTGTGGTGGGACAATTTGAGATGAAACTAGAGAGGCAAAATAGGGATCAGATGTGATAAAGTGTGAACATTAAAGAGTTTGGATTTTATCCTCTAGGGTACAATCATCTAATACAATATTATTATTTTACTGTTTAAAAAAGAAAATCTAAGAAAGTTTCAGTGACTTGGCTAAGGCCATGCAGCTAGAATTTGAGTAAAACCTTTTGACCCCAAAATAGATGTTTCTATTGTACCATGCTTCACCTTTATCCAGTTTGACTAGTTGCATAAATCGTTTGTTGAAAATCTGAAGAAAGTCTAAATTCCAGGGTTAAATAGTTTATGTTGCTTAAATCATTCACTAGATCTTAGGCAGAGTATTTGTTCCTAAAAAGAGAAATGGTAAACAGAGCGTTCATAGCTGGGAGAGAGAGAGCAGAATTAAATGAGGCAACGTTTGGTGCAAAGGAAATTTTTCAAAGTAAACCTAGTTCTTTGGCCAAAGAGGTGTATAAGGAATCTAACTAGGATTTTAGAGTTTATATCTCATTTGGAGGTACAGAAGAAAGGAAGAAAGAAAAGAGGAAAGAAAGAAATGAAGGGAGGGAGAGAGGAAGGAAGGAAGGAAGGAAGGAAGGAAGGAAGGAAGGAAGGAAGGAAGGAAGAAAGAAAGGAAGAGAGAGGTGTCAAGGTTGTCCAGAAATCAATTTTATCTTTTTTTTTATTCCATTGACAACAAAAATTCCACAACATATGCAGAGATGGAAGATGAAGTATATCCCTGAAATCTGAGATACGCTAACCCTTGCTGCCAACATGCTGTACTTTTCACCAAACCATTTAGAGAAACTTAGAAGGTTTAGTTTTCTAGAACTCCCACTTTAGTGTATTTAAAACTGAACAGAACAAATGACATAGAGATGCAAAATGGCATCTGTGCTATAATAACCAAGTACTGTCAAATAAGTACTGTCAAATATTGTTGCAACAGTGGAATTTGTGGTGACTATGGAATTGGGTAGTTCATCATCTGGATCTTTGAAGTCATTGTTAAACACCTGTTCTTGTTAAGACACCAATTGTAATGATATGTATCCTCTGGTTTTTTTTTTTTCTTCTAACCACGTTGGATTGTATATTCCTGAAAAATTATCTTTTTCTGTAACTTCTTTAAGTATTTAGCAAATATTTCACAGACAATTTTTTCTTAAGAAATTTCGTTGATTTACCAATGAGAACAGCCAGTTCTCCTTAAGGAAATAATGGTGAATGCCTCTCAATTATCCATAAATGGAGTTGACAATACTAAACTATGTTCCAAGATTAGAAGACCACTGAAGAAGGTTCAAACACAGATGGTTAAAGCTATTCAAATATTATATAATCCTCTATCTTCCTCCACCAAATAACCAGTTTCCAATCTGTCAAGACTTTTACTTTTTTCTGAGTTATCTGAGTGACAGGATATGCTTGAGTCTCCCACATTTCAAAATTTGTCTTTAAGTGCATGATGGGTACTCATACATCTATAGTTAATAAGTGTTCCCTGCAACTTTCTTAGCACATCAAGACAAAGTATGTTAATGCTATCGTACTTAATACCAATGGCACATCAAAACAAAATCCTGAAAGGAAAGACTCTTTCTCCAGTCAATTTAAAACTTCCTTATTCATTTTAAATATTTCATTGCATTAATTTTTCAAAGCAACAAAACAAACATTCATCAAGTGAAACTAAGCAGGACCCCCCTCAGATGGGTACATCTGTTGCTTTCCTGCTGTGTCCTTGAATAATTCATTTTAATACATTTAAAGTATACACTTCATTAAAATGAGCTAGACTTGTTTACATATAAAATTTACATTGATGGAAACAAAAATAAAAGCTGTTAGAAAGCTGACCCTGAAATTTTGTTACTCTCTGTGATTTATAACTAGCTGCCTCTGTCCCTTTGCCTCTACAAGGAAAGTGTAGAGGCATCTCCACACCCATGGGCCCATTGAGAGCTTTGGCTATATCAGCGAATATGTGGAAAATGTTAGCCCGGATATTTTGATAGCTTTTTCCCACAGCCTGTGTTCCTGGTGAACACCTTTAATAAGATTTGTAGTCACTACTTGTCCCTTTTAATTCCCTCTGCTCACATCACATAATAGATGCACCAGGTATACTGAATGACATCTAGGAATCAAAGCCAACCCAGAGAATACTAATCGGTTTTAACAACTCAAAAATTAATCAATATGAGCTCATTCCGTGTAGTGCAGGAAAAAGTCTTTAGTTTTATTCACTCCCTATCCTTTTGGACTCAGTTAACTGATGATCTGAATGGTTTTAGAGGAAGAGATAATATTTTTCACCATTACAGCGTTTTCTCCCTCCCCCATCCCCCTGGTTATGTCTTAAGCCTAGAAATGTTCAGATAAGGAAAGCAAAGGGAGGAAAAAAGCAGTTCAGTGATTAAAGATGCAGAGCTGGGTCTTCCCTTTGAAGGGACTGGCTTTCTATAAGTTTTCATGTGGGGAAAAAAAAAAAACAAACTATCTCCTATAAGTGTGACAGGCAAAGTTTCAGTGATATAGAATCCAAAGAATAAAATAATTTATGGGATGTTTTCTACATAAGACTTGATCACAGTATTTGGCAATCATCACTATTCCTATTCATTTGAAAAAAGTCTCTACAGCATAAGGTCATCAGATCTCAAGGGTTAGATACAAGAACTATACCACAACACATATTTTTATATTGGTAACTAATCACAATAATACAATTTTCAAATTCTGTAATATTATTTTCTGAGGAGCCACAACACTCTGTGTACATTCAGTACTGCCCACTTTTTTTTTTTTTTTTTTTTTGAGGATCATCATCCCTGAGCTAACATCCATGGCAATCCTCCTCTTTTTGCTGAGGAAGACTGGCCCTGGGCTAACATCCATGCCCATCTTCCTCCACTTTATATGGGACGCCACCACAGCATGGCTTTACAAGAGGTGCGTCGGTGCGTGCCCGGGATCCGAACCCGGGTCTCCAGCAGCAGAGCACGTGCACTTAACTGCTACGCCACAGGGCCGGCCCAGTACAGGCCACTTTTTGGTAAAAGTAAAGTTTAAGTGTAAAAAAAATGTATTTTAATGATGACTAGTTACATTTTGTGGAAATTACGCTTGAAAAACATGCATATTTTTCCACATCACAATAATTTGACCTATTATGGGGTTTGTCAAGCTTTCCCAGTCCCTGGGACCCTTTTGGACAGGAGAAACATGCCCTGGAACTATCTACCTGACATCTCCCTGTTTACTTGATTACCTGTACGATCCCTTCCCCCCCTCACCTGTAACCAAAATAAAGAAATAAATGGGATGTTATAGTCTTGCTATTGAAAAATAGTATAAACTAATAAGAAGGCTAATGAAGGATAATAGAAGCCAGTTTTACATTATTGATTTAAAGCCATATCAAAAACTAAAGCTTTAATGTATCTTACATTAAAACAGTAATGAAGGTCAGTGCCCAAATCATTTGGAGACCCCACTGTGGCTCATTTGTGTTACACATACCACACTTGAAGGACCATTGCTCTTAATCTCAACTTCCTGAGTTTTTTGGTTTAGATTGAAATTAGATGATAACTATGAAGATGCTTCACAAAAAACTCAAAAGTGCTGATGAATATAAAGTGTTACTTTTAATGACAGCACAGAGTACCCTGCCTCCCCTCACCCTTCACCACAGTGTTAACATGAATGGCTTCTATTGAGAGGAAGTTTGTGGGCAAAGTAGTTTTGAAGATGAAAGCTACAATTGATAGGAGCATCCATCACATTACGGTAGTCTTTACAATTTGCAGACTGATTGGCTGTAGTGTTTCTTAGAATAGAGCCGAAAATATATTTCATCAACATGTTGACACAATTTCACATATATATGGAACAATCTCAGGCTACAGAAAAGTTGCAAGTAAAAAACAAAGAACATATTTTTAAACCATTTGAGAGTAAGTTGCTGACTTGGTATATTCTCAAGAAATGGTAATTATTGTAATTATTATCAAATGACTAATTATTATTAAGAGTAGGATCAGATTTAGTTTGGCAATATTTGTATGCATAAAGAGTGGGCAGTAAGTTAGTTTATTCTCACATGTGTATTTTTCTTCTAAAGTACTTCTGATTTTTTAAAAAGCATATAAGAATCATTAGGGAGCACCTAACCCAAATCCATCATCATAGATAAGGATAAGGAAATTCATGCTGGATTAATTCATTTGCCCTGGACCACCAGATTGCATGTAAATTACTTTATGTTAGATTTGAGAAAACTTGGTCCTTTTACCACTGTTCTCAAAAAAAGTAAGACTGAAATTGTTTGTGCATCCCTTCTGTTCAAAGTGGTTTAACGGTGTTCATGTTTGATGTAAAACTAATTGAAAAGAAAATTCTGATAGAAAAGATACATACATAGATGTCAATCTGGAAGCCATTGGTTTAGAATCTGTTTTTGACTTGATTAGGGAAATTAACAGAGGAAAACAGGGTCACAAAACAGGCCCAAATAATTTATAATTAGCTTCACAATATATAGACTTATGTTCTATTTGGATTAATGTTTTTTGAATACATACTGAGTAATTCAAAGACAACCTAGAGCTTAGTAAATGGCAAAAGGCAAGCTGTATGTGTTTTAAGATCCATCACAGAAACTCTCCAAATTAGATAAACCATATGCCAATAATTGAGATTCAACTCTACTGTTTTATGACTCTTAAGAAATAGTAAAACCTATGTTACGAACGTTGTACTCTTAACACTCTGAGCTTCATGTTTTTAATAATGCTTCTTGTTTATACTGTTTATTTCTAAAACCTAAGGATAGGCCATTTTTTCATGGAAAGTTTCTATTTCTGATTTCTTCCCTGTGAAAAAGCCGGTTTGCTCACTTTCAGAGTATAAAATGCAACCCCAATTTGCATTACGCCTTAAAGAAATGACAAAATGAATCTGTGATATTTTTCTTCTGATATATGAATGAAGATGCCAGTTGCTTTAACTAGTCTAATTAATAACATACCTTACTACAGTGTATCGTGATTTCTTGGCAAAGACTTGTGTGTGTGCGCGTGCGCGCGTGTATGTGGTGTTTGTGGCAAAATTCCATTGAAATTCCCAGGGATACCTACTGAATCAGTTTAATTCTCTGTTCTGAAACTACTAGTGTTAAATTCTTTTTGTTTATTATCTGTTCTGTGACAGGATTATTGGATTTCTGAGTACATTAAAAATGGAAAAATATGAAGCGATTATTGTTCCCTCGTGTTTTCAAAGTTGGCCGAAAATTCTCTCCTTTTCACTTTACCTGCCTTCTAATATCTGTTTTCAGCACTAATTTGTCTTCAAAATGTATGAGAAGTAAGAATGACTTTGAGAAGTAGCCTGTACTTTTTCATTCCAGATCATAATAGATTTTTAAAAACCAAAGCTTTGGTCTGTGAGCCATATTTCTTTTCTCAAACACAGAATTGGAAACTCACAGACAGAACCCCCCAAAAAAGAACCTAGAGAAAGAAATAACACCCTATTTTATATATATCTATTAAGTCCATCTCATCTAGTTTTTTGTTTAAGTCCACTATTTCCTTATTCACTTTCTGTCTGGTTGATCTATCCATTGATATAAGTGGGGTGTTGAGATCTCCTACTATTATCGTGTTGTTGTTAATATCTCCTTTTAGGTTTGTTAATACTTGCTTTATGCACTTTGGTGCTCCTGGGTTGGGTGCATATATATTTAAAGCGAGTGATGTGTCTTCTTGGTGGAGTGTCCCTTTTCTCATTACATATGGCCCCTCTTTCTCATTACCTGTTTTATCTTGAAGTCTACTTTGTCTAATGTAAGTATGGCAACACCTGCTTTCTTTTATTTGCCATTAGCTTGGAGTATTGTCTTCCATCCTTTCACTCTGAGCCCATTTTTGTCTTTAGAGCTGAGATGTGTTTCCTGGAGGCAGCATATTGTTGCATCTTGTTTTTTAATCCATCCTGCCACTCTGTGTCTTTTGATTGGAGAATTCAATCCATTTACATCTAGAGTGATTATTGACATATGAGGGCTTAATGTTGCTGTTTTGTGGCTCATTTTCTGGTTCTTTTACATTTCCTTTGTTTCTCGTCCCATGTGTTTCGGACTGCCAATTCAGTTTGGTAGTTCTGTATGATGGTTTTCTTGGTTTTCTCTATTTATTGTATGTGTCTCTGTTCTGATTATTTGTTTAGTGGTTTCCACGAAGTTTGTATAAAAAATCTCATAGATGAGATAGTCCACTTTCTGATGTCCTCTTATTTCCTTAGGCTAAGTTGATTCCATCCCTTCCCTCTTCCCCTTCTAAATTATTGTTGTCACAACTATTCCATCTTGTGTTGTGAGTTTGTGTTTAAAGTGAAGAGGTTATATTTATTTTTGATATTTTCTTTCCCTTAATCTTTGATGTTATAACTGTTTGCTAATCTATTCTGATATAGAGCTGCAATTTTTCTGATTTTGTCTACCTATTTTTATCCTTGCTCAAAGCCTTGTATCCCCTTTCTCTTTTTTTTTTTTTCAGGCATGAAGGCCTCCTTGAGCCTTTCTTGTAGTGGGAGTCTTGTGGCAATGAACTCCCTTAGCTTTTGTTTATCTGGGATAGTTATTATTTCTCCATCATATCTGAAGGATATTTTCACTGGATAGAGTCTTCTTGGCTGAAAGTTTTTGTCTTTCCGAATTTTGATTATACCATTCCACTCTCTCCTAGCCTGTAAAGTTTCTGCTGAGAAATCAGCTGAGACCCTGATAAGAATTCCTTTGTACATTATTTTTCTTTTTGTCTTGCTGCCCTTAATTTTTTTTCTGTGTCATTGAATTTTGCCAGCTTTACTACTATATGCCTTGGAGAGGATCTTTTCATGTTGATGTATTTGGATCTATTGACTTCATTCACTTGTATTTCCAGCTCCTTCCCCAGGCGTGGGAAGTTCTCAGCTATTATTTCTTTGAACAATCTCTCTGCTCCTGTTTCCCTCTCTTCTCCCTCTGGAATACCTATAATCCTTATGTTGCATTTCCTAATTGAGTCGGATATTTCTCAGAGAATTTCTTCACTTCTTTTTAGTCTTCGTTCTCTCTTCTCCTCTATCTGGAGCATTTCTGCATTCCTATCCTCAATGTAGCTAATTCTTTCCTCCATATTGTCAGCTCTGTTCTTTAAAGATTCTAGGTTTTTCCTTATCTCCTCCAGTGTGTTTTTCATCTCCAACATTTCTGATTGGTTTTTTTATAGTTTCAATCTTTGTGAAGAAGTTCCTGATTTCATTGAATCGTCTATCTGTATTTTCTTGTAATTCATTGAGCTTTTTTTATGATAGCTATTTTGAACTGTCGTTTCAGTTATAAATTTCTGTGCCTTCAGGATTGATTTCTGGGTGCTTGTCATTTTCCTTCTGGTCTGGAGATTTAGTATATTTTTGCATACTGCTTGAGGGCATGGGCTTATTTTTCCTCATGCTTAAAACAGCTTCCACCTGCCACCATTGAGTGTGGGTCAAGAGCTGTGTATTCTGATCCCACCGCAATCCAGGGTGCTCTGGCCAGCGGGCTGTGCTGGAGTGGCAGGCGGGGGTAGGGGTTCTTTCTTTCACTGACCCGATCCCAGGGGCTTCTCACTCTTCTCTCACTATCTGCTCTCCTGGGGTGCTAGCTTGGTGAAGACACCTCTGCAACAATTTAGTTCCCTCTGTATGGTAATTTGTCACAGGCTGTGAGAGAATTTGGAGAGCAACAGTTTTCCCACAGAGGGCTGCCCCTGCCCCCCCTCTCTCTGAGAGCTGTGTGCTCCTGGTCCCAGGGTCACTGTCGTTGGGGAAAGAGAGTTCTCCTTACCTCCTTCCACTTCCTCTGGGGTTTCCAGCACATCCACCTTTAGATGTAAAGCTGCATGGATCTCTCAGATGTCTTTTGTGTTGTGTGAACATCTTCTGTTGGTATATGAATGTCCTTTTTGTTATATCTTAGTGGGGGAGAGTCTAAGGGGTAGGCTCACTCTGCCATCATGCTGACATCACTCCTGCCACATCAATAACATCCTATTTTAAAAGAGGAGAATTTATTTTTTTAACCACTCATTTGTTTCCTGTCATTTTGATGTCACCTTGTCACTGTGCAAGTGTTTCAAACCAGGCAAATGATGAAATGCTTCATCCATGTGCTCTCCTCTTGATAATCTAAGCCAATAAAAAAGAACATAGACACAGGTAGTCTATTGTGCTGGATAATCCAAATGTCTCACATGAAAGTGTGTCTTAGAATGTATGATGTTTTGTAGAAGAGGTATCCTGCAAATTTAGGATTATTTTGCACTTCCTATTGACTGTACTGGCTGGCAGAGTTTTGATGGATAATGAAGAAAGCCAGCCCAATTTTTAAACCTGCTTGGGTAATTCTCACACTCAGACTTAACACAGAGTCCACAAGTAAATGTGAAATTTTATGGAGCAAGGAAGACTAGAGAAATCATGATTGCTTTAGTTTCTGCACCGTGTCTGTTTGTAGAATCCAACCTAGTGTATCATGGATCGTTAATAATTATTACAAGGTAATGTCAGATTTCTGGACCGTGGTGTATCCTCTCTCACTTTATTCAGGTACATCATGAATTCCATTTCTTTTAGCACCTACTGATTATTCTACTTTGAGTCCTGAATACTGATCAGGAGCTAGTGTTTAATACTATTGCTTTTCACAAATTAAGTATTTGCAGTTGCTTTTTCAAAAAGGATTTATATTCTTTTGCTGTGCAATTGAAGTGGATTTGTTTTTCCAATTTTATAAATGTCTGAGTCCTGAACATCTGTATTCACTTTCAAATGTGAAAATTCATCAGTTTTGACTATACATGTTACTAAACTGTAAATTGAATGTGTGTGAAAATATATGATTTAATTTGCAAATGGACAATTAAGCAAGAAAACCTTTAGAAGCAGAGAAACAAATGATATGTCTTTCTTCCTTAAGAGGACAGTGTTATAGAGTGACCAAAGGCAGGGGGGACCTACAAGCACCTGTAATAAAATAGTAAGAACATAGAACTGTCAGCATCAAGATTGCTTTTTCATATTGCAACATGACAAAATGTCACTGCCTCACTAAGCCACCATCTTTTTCTCCTCTGCATAAATCTAGCCTCTAAGCTTTCCCAAATCCTTTTCAGAAGAAGCAGGGATCCTAATACATTAATAAGCAAAATTAAAAGAAATAAAATATTTTATTTGAAATCTGCCAGACATAAAATCTTATTGGAGGGTGATTTTGCACTATGTATTAAAATTTAAAACATGCATAACCTATGGACCCTACAATCCTATATGCGGGCTCTGTTCCACAGAAATAATAGCATATACGCATGCAGATATTTGTACAAAGATATTCACTGCAGCGTTGTCAGTAATATGAAAAACTGGTATTGCAAATCAAATGTCTCTCAATAAGAAAATGATTTTTTAAAATTATTTTTAAAAACTTACAATGTACAATGGAGTACTATGCAGACGTTATAAAAAAAGAGTAAGATGGCAATGTGACGACTTGGAAAGATGTTCCACAATGCATTGTTATGTAAAACAAGCAAGTTGTAGATCACTAGATGTAGCTCAACCCCATTGTAGAAATAAGATACTATGTGAAGGCGGGTGTGTGTGTGTGTGTGTGTGTGTGTGTGTATGTGTCTGTACAATATCTAAATATATTGATTCTGGCAATGGGAAAAATAGTATTTTCCCATTTTCAAATTCTAATCCTTTTCTTCCTCTCCGCTACAGCTTAATTCCAAATTTCAGCTTTTGTTTATACAAGACCAAATGCAATTTTTCCAAATTAGCATCACCAAAATTTGAGCAAAGCTGTTATAACCCACATACCACACTGATTTTATTTTTAAATATAGGTGCATTAGTTGTTCCAACACTAGTTTGCTGTAGACTATAGGAATTCATGGTTTGTGTCACTTAGCTCTCATTTTCCTTTAAAGCACAATTAACAGATCACCATTTGGTTATCACCACGCTTCAGCATCTCACGTCAGTTGGGGCCATTTTTGTTGTTCATTTCTTTTGTCAGCTATGTCGGCAGATAATATTCATATTTTAGTATTTCTGCGGCTGAGCATCAAAGCTCCATGACTTCTACATCCGTTCTCCTTCCTGCTACGTGCTCACTGACCTTTTAAAAATTTAATTATTTATACCCAATTTGGCTTCTTCTCTCTTTCTTTCTGCCTGCTAATGTATCGAATGTAGAATTGATATTGTCAACCATGCAATGGAATGTGCTCCAGGAAATCTCTCGCCTTCTAAAGCCAAATGACAAATGATATGGAAAATGCCAAAGGATTTTGCAATTTGGAACACAGAATGGTAAAATAAGAATATATTGCTGAAGTTATAGTGTAACACAGTCATTTACCCCTGGCAGGGAAGAATTTTACACGATATCTGGAGCAGAGCTTCTGATCAGCTATTCAATAAAGCACCCAAGCATAAGACTGATCCTCTAATCCCACATCGCTAAAAGAATGGGGTAAATAAGTTAGTGTCTGGTTGACCCCACTTCTTGTAATAAGACATCACAGTGTGGCTTATCCTGTTACCTGTTTGACTATCACTCAGACCTCTTCTATGTTGTTTTGAGAAAAATTAAATTATAAAGAAAGAAAAGAATAAGAAAAGCCTGAGAATCAGAAGCATCAGTACATTGGATAAAATGGTTCGAAAAGCATTATGATGACAATACTAATTCTGATATTTTAGTGAAGTTAAAACTCTACTAAAAAGGTATTTTCAAAACTCCTGATGAATTCTGTCCAATTAGAGACGTTAATTAAATGGTCAGTGAGGACACATTGATCTCAAATCTGATTTGTTACAGTGATGGAAAAGAACCTAAATGTGGATCCTTCTTATTGTTCCTTAACTATGAAGCGACCCAAAGATCTAGCTAGTACTGATTTACTTTTATTTCCTAACAGTCGATGGAGAAGATAAAATAAAACTTAAGGATCAGAAAATAGTTATTTGTCACTATCTCAGACTTCAAAAGTTAAATAAAATAATATTGAAAGAAAGAAAGAAAAGAAAGAAGACCAAAACTTTACTGGTGGCTCAGTGAAAGAAATGAGGAATTTACCTAAAAATCCTTTTTTATTTTTGTGAGGAGGACTAGCCCTGAGCTAACATCCGATGCCAATCCTTCTCTTTTTGCCGAGGAAGATTGGCCCTGGGCTAACATCCATGCCCATCTTCCTCTACTTTATATGGGACGTTGCCACAGCATGGCTTGACAAGCGATGCGTCGGTGCATGCCCGGGATCCAAACCCGTGAACCCCGGAACGCTGAAGCAGAGTGCACGCACTTAACTGCTATGCCACCAGGCCAGCCCCTAAAAATCCTTTTTCATTTATTTATTTATTTATTTATTTATTGCAGGGAAAGATTCACCCTGAGCTAACATCTGTTGCCTATCTTCTTCCCCCCACCCCAAAGCCCCAGTACATAGCTGTATATCCTAGTTGTAATTCGTTCTAGTCCTTCTGTGTGAGCTGCTGTCACAGCATGGCAACTGACAGACAGGTGGTGTGGTTCTGCAACTGGGAAGCGAACCCAGGCCACCGAAAAAGTGAGCACTGAACTTTAACCACTAAGCCATCAAGACTGGCTCATAAAAATCTTTTTTTAAAATTTAATGTTCAGAGATTTACTAACTTTTATTTTATCACCTTTGGGCCATGGGAGGTATAAGATCAACTATCTTTTTTCACGTGATTTTTTTTCTTTTCTCCACAAAAAATATGTGTATGATGACAGCACTGTTATATCAGAAGTATTTAAATTTCCGTTTCTAAACCCTAACTTTAATGATTTTTCCTCTTATTTTCCCCAAATCAGAAATAGACAGAGGAATCAATGTTTAAAGGATAGGTAAAACAATATTAAATGTACAATTTTTTGGCAAGTATTAAAGATAATACATATTAAATTCTCTGTTTAAAATATAGGTTTGTTTCTCTGGCATTAGAGAATTTCATTCTTATTATTTTACTATCTTTATTATTGTATCAGTAATAAGAGCATCTTTTAAAAATGCCTAGGTGTTAAATTTGTTTCCTTTATCCACGTGGACACACTATATGTTTGTGCGTGATATAGCAACTTAGCATCTGTACATGCACATGTGTGCATAACTTTTTATTCTAGGATAAGGCAATAAATTGCTGATTTATTACTGGTAATATGAGTCTCTGATTATGTCAATACTTCTGGCAAATTTTCACTACTAAAGTTAAAAGTTTATCTCATATTTGATTGATTATGGTTTTTTGCATTTTTTTTTTTAAATGAAAGGCAACGGGGAGCAGCTCATTTTCAGAGCTCATATTTTTCTTTTTTCTAGAGTGTTCCTATCTTCTCACTAATATTTTACACATTGGGAGGGAGTGCCCAGTTTCTGGACAATCGTCTTTAAAGTTTGATTACTGTGTTGATTAATACAATGGACTGATATTTCCTGTGAAGACAGCAATGTTAGGCTGAAATGCTTTTCTAGTAAATGAGGAAAAAACTTTTGTCTCAGGAATTTTGGAGGGAAAAAAAAGTACATCAGCAATTTTGTTTAAAATAAAGATTCCTTCACTGCTACCACCCCATCTTGGTTCTTAAGTTTTTCTTCCATTGGTTAGACATTTTCAACTTTTGTTTTATTTCATTTTACTATGGTATTGACATAGTATAGGAAGGAATTTGCTTGTATTCTTATCCAGGAAACGTCATTTTCAATTTCTTTATCAGAATCAAATAGGCCATTATTTTAGAGATGTAAAGAAATAGCATAGTCCCTGGATTATAGTGTACACTTAGTTAGTAGAAATAATATTTTTTATCCTTATGATGCTTAGTTAACACAATGTTTCCTTATAAAGATAGTAATCTTGACAAGGTGATTTGGGTGGATATGAATAAGACATGATGAGTAATGTCTAGTTAGAGGTGGGTGATCTCCTTAGCTCTACATCCTCTGTGTCTCCAGTTATAATTCTTTCATTCCTAACCTAGGATTAAACTTATTCTGGGCTTCCTCTGTGTTTTCCAGGGAGCATTAGATATTTATATGTCATAGCAAGTTATTTCTATTTAAGTGAATGATTGACATATTCAAACTATCTTGGAGCTGTTTTACATTTCACAACTCTCCTTCCAGGTGACATTTCGTATATAAATACAAACCCACACACATGTCCATATATGTCTGTGTGTATGTATGTGTGTGTGTGTGTGTGTGTGTTTATAACTTTTTATTCTCAGGTAAGACAATAATAAGGATTAAAGTAAGCAAATTAAATATTTCTCTTACCATTCTTAAAAGCTTTTTTCCTCCCAAATAATGGATTCATGACATACTGAGCCTTGTTTTTTATTTTTATAACATATTAATTATTTATTTTAGAAACAAACAAAAAAATACACCTAAGTAATAAAATCAATTTTCCCCATAGAAACGTATTATTTTTTGGTGTATGTATGTTTTTCCAAACTTATTTCTTTGATAATGAATATTTTTTCCATATGCACACATATATGCCTATGTAAAAATAGTTTTATATACTGTATATTGTTGTAGTACCTGTTATTTTCTTGAGGTAGTATACTATGAACTCCTTTACATATAAATATGTCTCTTAATGGTTCCATTTGCCATAATATTTAACTATTCCCTTCTTATTGGACATGAAGGGTGTTTACAGTTTTTAATATTATGAATAATGCTGTGAGGTGAATACTTTGTGGCTGCACCTTTCTACAGGTCCTCAATTGTTTGCTTAAGATAAATTATCAAAGCCATTCTTTGATTTTATTATCTTGTATGGATCATTATAGATACCTAGTTCAAAATGTGGTCAATATTTTACAGCCAACTCTGGAAAACTTTATTCATGTTATTAAAAATAATATTTCCATAAGAGTCTTGGCATAACAGCCAAAAAAGGGTATAAATTAGGACATCTTTCTAGGAAGTGTTGGTCTCTCAGAAAACCATGTTGTGCGATACAGAGATTTAAAATTGATATCTCATATTCCATCTTTTGTGCAGCAGTTTCTAGGGAACTGGAAGCGCTTAGAAATAACTAATGTTAGTTTAGGAAGACAGATATTTAATAAACAGTCCTCTGTTATGTATTCCTCCTTGCAGAAGATAAAGTTTCGGAATGAGCGTTGCCTTGAAAACTCCAGGTGGCTTTTTGGAGAGTAGGTTAAAATTAAAGCAAGGTGACTTTAGGGCCTTGAAAATAAGGCCCTAACATTATAATTTTAAGAATTTTAACATTATAATTTTAAAAATTCTCAATATTTATGTAATTCTCACTGTAAGAAATTAAAATACTCAGAAGTATAGTGAGAAAAATATATGTCCAAATGTTTTTCTATACCAAATTAAGCACATATAGATTTGAACCATAAATGGAAGTATAGTATAAATATTTTGTCAACTTGATTTTTGATTGACAATATGTAATATAGAGCCACCTCATTCTTTTAAATGATTTCATAGGATTCAGTTGTATGGAAATACCATAATTTACTTGACCATCTCCCTATTATTACTATAATGAAAATAATAAAAATTTATATTTTAAAAATTTCCATTTATTGAGGGCTAAAGATCTTTATATGTCCGATCTCATTTAAACCATATAAAAACCCTAGAAGGAGGAAACAATACTTCAAAGAACATGTTTACATACACATGATGATATATTTTTTCTATTTTATTCACTAGGATTACAAGGTCACAGAGTAAGTGCATTTACCATGTAGATAGATCATGCTGATTTGTCCCTCCAGTTTACAAAAAATTTAAAACTGTAATATTTAGTTTCAAGAAGTTTATTATTTTACAGATGAACATAGAGATGAATTTTATAGGGTCTTTCCATCATTAGAAATTCCTTCCAAAAGAAACCTTTAGCTTTGACGCTTTCCAAATGAACCAGAATAAAATTAATTCCTGGGATTGGTTGCACTTAAGAGTTTGGTCAGGTGTTATTCATAACCCTAAAAGCTCTTTATCTTTCATGCATTGCTCTTACTATCCACATGCTACCAGGGAATATCTTCTTAAAAAGATTTTGAAAGCATTGATTGAATCTCTTTGTTTGGAAAAAAATATTGTGAGCAGTAGTGTTACAACTCTTGGAATGGCAGAAAAGATCGTCCAGGCACAACTGATTCAACATCTGCTCATCTCCATTTCCCATCTCCCCAGCACTTTTCTGGGGGGC
Organism: Diceros bicornis minor; assembly: GCF_020826845.1. Lineage (NCBI taxonomy): Eukaryota > Metazoa > Chordata > Mammalia > Perissodactyla > Rhinocerotidae > Diceros > Diceros bicornis. The sequence continues at coordinate 34,076,420 of NC_080741.1, forward strand.
CTGGTGTCTCATTTCCAACTGCAGCACAAGCTAAGAGCAGACTTAATTGTCACATCACCTTACTTTGGATGCAGGAACAAGCATCAACCCTGGTCATATAAGATAATTCCCAGGTTTCTAAGCCTCATGTCTGCACTCCATTTCCCATACACACCCAAACCCTGAGATTACCCTCTTCAACTACCCTGCAACAACTATTATTTATGGTCTTCTCTTTTATAACTTGAAATACTTAAAACCATAGTCATATCTCCTCTTTCTTCCTCCTAGCCTCCACTTTTCTGCTTAGGAAACAATACACTGTAATGTTTAAGAGTACAGGCTTTACAATGACATCTGGTTAGAAGATGAAGGCAATTTATTTAATCCCTCCGAGCCTCAGTTTGTTCTTTGTTGTAACAGGGTTAAAATTAAAATTAAAAACAGTGTGTTGTGAGGATTAAATTAGATAGTGTATTAGCTATTACTGTCACTATTATTGGTTCCCTGCTATAACTCAGTAAAAGTTAATTTTTAATCCTGTCATAATCCAGTGTGGTCGGGGTGCAGGGTATGTGGATTCTAACCCATGCCCACATTCAGGAATCCAGGCCTCTTCTATCACATGGCTCGACCATTTTTTAGGGCCTCTGAGTCCTCCACAGGGTCTTCTTCTTTCCAGTTAGCAAGCAAAGGAAGAGAGAAAGCACAGAAGCTTGCCTAGAGTAGCAAACCCAAAAGTTATGTACATCCCTCCCACACACATTTCATTGGACAGAACACCATCATATGACCCAACTCACTAAATGCAGAAGAACAAGGAAATGTAATCTGTTCATATGCCCAGGAGAAAGAGAACACAGATGTTGGTGAACATTTCAGCAAGCCTCTGCTGTGATTATCATTTGGATGTAAAATCAACATATTTTTGTTAATTGGCACAACCTCTAAGCATTCCTTGGATGGTTATTTGCTTTGCTGAAGTTTAATGCAGCCAAGCCCAGACATCGAAGGTTCTTGTGGTGATTGGAAACAATTTAATACAAAGATATTGTTACAAATGCTCATAATTTACAGTTCTTTTTATTTTTTTCAAAAAACAAACCTTTAAAAAATAGTCATTTCCATACCCAAAAAACTTTTGTGAGCCATAATAATTGGCACAGAGTACATAAGTCATGTTTGGTCCCAACTGGCTCCTAAATACATAGATAGATTAAAAAAATAGATAAATGGAAAATGAAGCAGATATCAAATGTCTCTTAGTTATCTCTTTTATTACTCTTTATTATTTAAGGTAAAATGTGTTGCATTTTTTTTTTTTTTTTTTTTTTTTTTTTGTGAGGAGATCAGCCCTGTGCTAACATCCGCCAATCCTCCTCTTTTTTTTGCTGAGGAAGACTGGCCCTGGGCTAACATCTGTGCCCATCTTCCTCCACTTTATATGGGACGCCGCCACAGCATGGCTTGCCAAGCAGTGCGTCGGTGCGCGCCCGGGATCCGAACCAGCGAACCCCGGGCCGCCGCAGCGGAGCGCGCGCACTTAACCGCTTGCGCCACCGGGCCGGCCCCTGTGTTGCATTTTTTAAATTTCTAAAAGGCATATTTTGAAAGACACAAATTGAGTTTAGTAATTATGTGTTCTCTGAAATTTTTCTACTTCTGATTAAATCTGAAAGTAAAAGTCAGCATGCTTTTGGGAAAGAGAACACCAGGAACAAGAAATGCTTTGTTCAGCATACTTATAGAAAAGTGAGTTTATTAGTACAATGCCATCTTCCACTTTGGAAGATGATATTCCTAGCAAGAACTATGTCTGTGTGGGCCAATGGGGAAAAAAGAAGAAACCATTTGAAATAATTTTTGACAATAAATAGAATATTAAAAAAAATAGAGTCACTGTAGATTCAACAGTCTACTTCAGTACTGCTTCTAGAGTCAATATGTTATTGAACCACACGTACAACCATCCATCCATTCATCCACGTAGTGAAGATTTATTGCATACCTGCTATATGTCATAGTCTGTGTTAGGTTAGATCTTTTTACAGCAAGTCTTCCTTAATACTATGTTCAATGTTTCAGCAACCTTCTGATTTAGGTTTATATAGAGAGAGATAATGTAATGGATATAGATATAAATAGTGAGAAAGATATATAATTAATCAGTGTCATATTAGACATTGTGCTGTCTTAATATGAGAAGCTCATTTAAGATTAAATTTCTGTATTTTTCGTGTAAAATCTTAACTTCAATCAGTAACTACTAAATTACCCCCCCCCCGGAGAAGTTGTATCTATCTTCTCCTCCACCTGTATATACTGCATACTATATACAGTAGTATTTTTCTATACTTTCCTTAAGTTAACAGCTTAGAATTTTGCTCATTTAATGGGTAAAATATAATTTTATTTTTTTCATAACTGTGAGGTTGTGTATATTTTTTTACATCTTTTGTCCACGTGTATTTTTTTTCTGTGAGTTTTCTTTTACTAATTTATTGATTTTTCTAGTTGACTTTTGATATTACTTAAACCCTGCTGATAGAATTTCCTAATGATTCACGCTTGCATTTTGATATCAAGCATTCACTTATAAAAAGTTTTGTTGTTGTTGATGATAGTCTATAAACACAGATGCTTTGAAAAGTGTGAATAATGTTCAACTTGATTTTCTTCACAGGGATTGGATTGAGATAAGCGAAACACCGTTTATTATGCTGCAATCAACCAAATGTATTATAAATATTGATTAATTTCTTCAGACATCCAACCATGATTAGTAAAATAATAATCATTGTGCCTTTTATTTACTAGACATCCCCTGAAAACATATGACAGGGTACCTTATTTGGCCTCATGCTGAATAAGCCTAAATTAGTTATTTTTAATTTAGCAGTTCAAAGAAAGGTGTTTTCTCCATAGTAGCTACCTTTGTCTTTCTCAAAAGCATGAGTGTTGACTTTTACTATCAAAAACCTACATAACTGGAATGCACAGTAGTGGAGTTTATATTAAAATTGCGTTAAACATTTCTGAAAAAATAATTTTCTAAAAGCAGGAAATTTTGGTAAAATATAAAAAGAAATGCGTTCCATTGTCACCTAACAAGATAAAAAGATATCAGAGATTTGTACTATGTTCCTAGATTGAAGGTGTAAAGTGAAACATCAAGTGTTCTAGTCTTGTCTTCTTCTCCAAGGGCAAAGGCCTACTCTCCAGAAGTAGTATGTATCCTGCCCTAGCACGTTTGTAATCCTTTACCACTGTCGTGTAAAGCAGGAGTCAGAAAACTTTTACTTAAGGGGCTAGAGGGTAAATATTTTAGGCTTCATGGGCCATAAATTCTCTGTTGTAACTTCTCAACTTTTCCCATAGAAAAAGTGTAAGTGGATGGAGGTAACTGTGTTCCAATAAAACTTTATCTCACAAACAGGTGGCAGCCCAGATTTGGCCCATGGGCCATACTTCAACTCTTGATATGTAGTATTAGCCAGTATATTTTTAAAAGTTTTGAATAGAATCAGAGTATATTTTGGCAATTTTTTACATCGAATATCATGGTTTTGAGATTTATATTTGTTGGTACATATGGATCTCGTTCATTCATTTAACATGCTATGTAAAGTTGTTTTATCTAGTCTTTTAGTGATGAATATTTATTTTATTTCCAGTTTTTTACCTTTGTCAGCAATGCTGCAATGATCATCCATCAACTTCTCTCCCTGTGTATATGTGCAAAAGATTCTCAGTGGTATTGTGCTGATATTCAGAAGCCTTATCAGACTGTGTGTGTCTAAGTTTACAGCTCAAAGGAAATGTTCTAGTAGATGAAAATCATGGACTGTAGAGACCAGTGAACTTTTCTGGTGAATCTGGACAGAATCAAAGGGTTGAAGCCATTCTCTTTATTTCTACCCCTCATGTTAAATATTAGGTAAAGAAAATGGTGGCTTTGAACACTGTGGCTTGTATATTTAATTGTCATGGTATCAGAACACAAGGGCTTTATTTTTAAAGGTAGAAATTTGAATCCTTTCTGGCTGCAAAACACAGGCCTTTCCTACAATAGGAGTTTGATAATTTCCATGTTAATTTTTCCTATGAGTCAATCATGCACCATTTTATTTTTTTTAACTGTGATTTCATTTTTCCTTTTGGGTTTAAACTAGCTAATTGAAAAGAAAGCATTTTATTCAAAATGCGGCTATTCGTAAACACAGAATACAAGTTTTCCCTTTTGCCCTAAGATGCTTTCAATCACCAATTAAGTTTTGATCTGCAAGATTATATCATTCCACGTTCTTTACCTATATTTCAGATACATTACCACCGGATAGACAGTGGAAAGTGATACTTTCTGAACTAATTAATGCACATGGTACTACAAAATTCCAAGAGTAAAAGAGAGTATAAAATAAAAAGTAAGGCTCCCTACTAATTAATGCACATGGTACTACAAAATTCCAAGAGTAAAAGAGAGTATAAAATAAAAAGTAAGGCTCCCTCCAACCACCTTCCTGGAGGCAGCTAGTGTTATCAGATTCTTCAATCCTCTTCTAGGGATATTCAGTGCTTACAATACTGGTGTTTCGTGATTGGCATAGATTGGCTTCCTGTAGAAGTACAAAAGTGAAATGCATATTCATCTACTCCCTTATTGTTTTTTTGCCAAAATGAAATCCATTATCCAAGCAACAAGTATACATATTGCTACTTTTAATCATTGATAGATATTTTGAGAATAAGTTTTCATGAAATATGAGCATCTAGGCACAAGTTGATTTTTCTATCTTTTTTTCTACAATTTTCTTTTCTTTCTTTCTTTCTTTCTTTTATTTTTGGAGGAAGATTAGTCCTGAGCTAGCATCTGTGGCCATTCCTCCACTTTTTTGCTGAGGAAGACTGGCCCTGGGCTAACATCCATGTGCATCTTCCTCTACTTTATATGGGCCTTCCTCCACAGCATGGCTTGATAAGCGATGTCTAGGTCCGCAGCCAGGATCCCAACCTGCGAACCCCAGGCCCCCAAAGCGGAGCGTGTGAACTTAACTGCTACGCCACCAGGCCAGCACCATGAAGAGTTTCTTGATTTCTTTTCTACAACTTTTGCTACTTTCAATTGTCCTAAATTTTGTATTTATCTCTTTAAATCATAACCATGAGCTCTCTCTCGCATAAGCTCCTGGCCCGCTTGGTTATTTCAATCTGTATTTCAGGTTTGTTTCTATACCTAGAAGTTATCTACAAAGTTATTGGAAAGTAGTCAAGATTTTTACATGACCCCAACCTATGACAAAACAACGATGACTCAATGTATAAATACGTAAAACAAAGCTAACAAGCATAGACTTACAAAGAAGGCACATAGATTTAGGCACCATTTCTGCTTTCAGCTGGCTCATGTTTTCATAATCATACAATAAACAAATTACCTGTAAGAGACTATAACATTTTTTATATTGTGGAGCCAGGATATCAGAATAGCTTCCTATAGAATTATTCTCTGGAAAGTATAGCAGAACAATTTCAGGAGAAGATCTGAACAATAAGAACATTTTACAATTTAGAGAAGCCGAAAAGTAGGCTAGCAATGAAGTCTCATTCTAAGATTTTGATATCAGAGCCACAGAAGAAAAGATGACTGGGTGTTTCCAGTTATCATTAAGTCCTTGACTTTTCTTTTTCTTTCTCTTTGCTTCTGACCACATCATATTTTGGTGGAAAGTGTATCCCTTTTTATTGTCTTTGGGAAATAGAAACCTGAAAACAAGTGATCAAGAATAGACTATGTCTGGCTATTTTTCTCAAAACTCAACTGTTACTTGACTCTTAGGGAACATTAATTCCCCCACTACATGTTCGTTCATAAGTCATTAATTCAGTCTCAAATATATGATTGTCATTTTACGAACTACACAAGGGTTATAATCCTTAAGTCACTGGGCTTCAGATTTTCTTGTATGCATTTTGTCAGGCCAGTAGGTGCTCTTCTCTTTTTCACGTTGGCTCAGACACACTCCATTGGTCAGGGCATTCTGTGCCATTTGCCACTCCCTGAGTCTGAGTGAGCGACTGCAAGTATTTGAGAGTTTTATTTCTCCCTTCCTTCAAGACTAGTGAATGCCTAATTTTAAATGAACTATTTCTGCCAGTTTCCCAGTTTAATCCCTGTTGCCATGATTAAGTAGTCCAAAACATTCTTCAATGACGTCTGAGGCTTTGGAATTTAAAAGTAAATTGCTTCTGGGAAAAACAAATCAAACTTGCATTGCAGACCTACAGAAAGTGCATTAAAACATATTACACTGCACTTTCTTGGTGGAATAAATTGAGAGTCACAGTAATGTTTCTTCTAGCAATGTCAGATTCTGAGACACTTCGATTAATTTTGGCTTTAGATTGAGTTTCTCTCCAACACTCCACTCTCTATTTGATGTGCCTACATTTTTCAATGTATCCAATGACAATTTATGCCATAAATTATTGGCTTTGGGGCCAAAAATTCAGAGTAGAAAGGTAAAGCAATATACTGGAGAGAGTGCATGGAGAAGATATGGATTTAATTTGATTTCCCATTACTGATTTGCTGTGTGACATTGGGCAAACTGTGCAACCTTAGCGGACCTTCATTTGTATCAGCATTCCTGTCTACCTGCGATGGTGTCATGGCTGCCATATTACATTTGAGATATCTTTTGGTGCCAGGTAGTGGGGCTGGTGGTAAGAAATACTCTAAAATCCTCCAGTGTCTCATAAGCACCTTGCATGCTCTATTTGAAAAAGTTAAAAAGGACAGTTTAGTAAAATGTGGTACCTGGAGGAATCCATTGTGTTTTGCTGCTTAATTCAAGAAATTAAATACCTCACTTTTTCCAGCAATGAAGAGAGAATGAATATTTACATTTTTAAATTCATGTTTAAAAGTTGTGTTGCAGCTTAACCTAAAAAAAATTTTTTATTAAAGTGTACCTATCCATAGAAAAATGTGCATATTGTAAATAGATAGCTTGATAAATATTCAGAAACTGTGCCATTGTAACCAACACCCACATCAAGAAAGAAAATGTTACCAGTTCTACAAATGACCCCTTATGTTCTCTCTCAGTCACCACCCCTCCACCCACCAAGGATAACCACTGTCCTAACTTTTAACAAAACAGATGAGTTTTACCTGGTTTTGTACATTATATAAGTGAGATCTTACACTCCATATTCTTTTGTGTCTGATATTTCACACAAAAATATTTGTGAAATTCACCTATACTATTCCTTGTAGACATAGATTATTATCATTGTTACATAATATCCTTTTGTGTGACTATGTCACAGTGCATTTATCCATTCTAACTTTGACAGACATTTAGGCAGTTTCCAATTTTAGTCTATTACTAACAATGCCACTATGAACATTCTAGGATACCACAGTCCAATAGAACTTCCTACAATGATAGACATGTTCTATATCTGTACTATCCAATATGGTAGCCACTAACCACATGTGGCTGTTGAACTCGGGGAATGTGGCTAGTGTGACTGAGAAAATAAACTTTTAATTTTTAGCTAATTTTAATTAATTTAAACTTAAATAGTCACATTTGGCTAGTGGCTACTATATTGGATATCACAGTTCTAGAACATGTATTTAGGTGAACACGTATTCATTTCTGTTGGGGATTATTTCTCTTATACCTAGGAGTGGAATTGCTTGGTCATAGGGTATGCAAATGCTCAGCTTTAGTAGATATGGCCAGTTTCCTGCCGGTCAAGTTCAGTGTAAGCCCATTTACTAGCAATAGATGACAGCTCCAGTTTCTTCACATCTTTGATAATTCCTGGTGTTTTCCATTTAAAAAAAAAAAAAAGAGCAATTAATGGCTTGACTTTTGTAGGTGCCTCCATAGCCTTCCCACTTCCATTATTGGCTCCTTCCAGTCTAGTCTTCACAAAAGAGTCAGATCTTTTTAAAAATACAAATCAGATCTCAATAACTCTTTGCTTTAAATCTGTTACTTACTTGCTATTGTCTTTCCAATAAAAGCCAGTTTTTTATCAAAGTGTTATGGCCCTGGTCATTTTCTTCAGATTATCACCTTCCATCCTCCCCCAAGCCCATTATACTCTAGCTCCATAGACTTTCTGTGACTCAGCAAAGAAGCCAAACTCTCTTTTTGCATTTTGCACTTTGTAGTATAATTCCTACTGCCTGGAAAGTTATTCTCCATTCCCCTTTCGCAGCCCTGCCTGCTACTCACAAGAGCACCGATATCCACCCTCAAGTCTCAGTTTCAGTGTCACTGCTTCAGTGATGCCTGCCCTAACTATCTATCTACATAGGCCCTCTCTTTTCATGCTCTAACAGTTTATCTGATTTATTTCTTTCTCGATTATTATTACTACTTATAATCATTCATTTGGTTATTTACTTGTCTTACCTGCATCTCCTTCTCACTCTACTAGATTATAGACTCTGTGATGGTAAGGAAATGCCTCTTCTCTTCACGACTGTGTCAGGCAGAATAATGGCCCCTGAAGATGTCCAAGTCCTAAGCCCAGAACCTGTGAAGATGTTATGTTAAGTGGAAAAGTGGAATTAAGGTTGCAGATAGAAATAAGGCTGCTAATCAGCTGACCTTAAACAGGAAAATTGTCATGGATTATGTGCATTGGCTCAATGTAATCACAAGGGTTCTTAAAAGTGGAAGAGGAAGGCAAAAGAGAAAGTCAGAGTAGTGTGCTATGAGAAGGACTTGACCCATTGTTGCTGGCTTTGAAAATGGAAAAACGGGGACATGAGCCAAGGAATGTAGGTGGCCACTAGAAAACAAAAGAGGCAAGGAATTATATTCTGTCCTAGAGCTTCCAGAAAAGAATGCAGCTCTGATGACATCTTGATTTTAGCCCAATGAGACCCTGTGTTAGGCTTCTAACCTACAGAACAATAAGATAATAAGTTTGTGTTGTTTTAAGTCACCAAGTTTGGTAATTTGCTATGCCAATAAAAAACTAATACAGTACCTAACTAGAATTTATAAAGTTAAAAGTGAAAAATGATGTAAGCGTTGTATATGAAATGAGGGAGATGTCCTATTAGACGGGATGAGCGGAGAAGTTTTCATGGAAGAGGCATATTTGATGTGGCAGTGAAAAATGAGCTGGATTTAGTCTTGTAGAGATATATAGCAAGAACTTTTCAAGCCAAAGATATAGTGTGCACAGTAATTGACAGGAAGACCCATGAAGTATTAAGATGAACAACAGCTATAGGAGACTCATGGCTTGTGATGGTTAAAGTTGCAACCAGCATTTTAACTAATGTTATTATTGCAAATTAAAATATCTATAGTAAAAACTAAAACTAAAACTCTTCATTGCAGTCATCTAATCTTTGAGATTTACACCAGCAATATAGCACTGATAAGGCAATTGGGGTCTTAATGACCAAATTGACTGATATCAAAATGGAAGAAGAGCATTTAGCTTTCAGAAATTTCCAAGAGCATCAAAATAACAAGTATAAGAGTAAGAACATGCAAAAGAAAATGAAAAGAAACATTTGATGTTTACTATGTGTAAGAGGCATAGTGCTTTCTGAGCACTCTGTTATTTAATCCTCAGAACTCCTTGAAACAGATACTGTTCTTAATCTCATCTAAAAACTAATAATAACACTTAATCTTAGAACAGTTAAGTAAATGGCCTAATGTCTTGCAGATGGTAGGTGGCAGAGCTGGGATATGAACTGAAGCTATATGATTTTGGAAGGCAAGTTCTTAACCAGTTAATATCTCTCATGTACAACAAATCAAAAATTAATGATGATACAACTTATCTTACCTTAAAAAACAGTTTGAAGATTCCGGAGCAATAAAGAATATCTTAGTTTACTATCTTCCAATTGACTAAAAATTAATAAACTGTGTTTAGCTCATATTCCTTTGGATTATACTTTAAGAAAAGCTAGCAATATAAAGGGACAATTCATTTAGCTCAGAATAAAAGATAAAACAGAGAAAATGGATTGTGTTTCCAGTACTTTCACACTATGTTGCCAAAGGAGCCTTTACAGATCTGTTATTCATACTTTCAAATTTTACATTAGATCTAGAATCCTGTAAGTTGATTTTGTGTTTTCAAACTTGATCAAAACTGTCATCCTCAGAGGCCAATTTAAGATCTCAATACAACTTGCTTTGATAAATTGGAGGGAGCTTAGTAAGAGTTTTACATTTTACAGATGAAGAAATGGTATCTGGAAGAGACAAATTATTCCCCATGTTGCCCACTTATCATCACATTGTGCTAAATGCTGGAGTTACCGTGCAAATTAGGCACAGGATTGTCCTCAAGATCCTTACATTGCTGTTGATACTGAGAGGTCATCCTTTTCAGAACAAGCTAGAGAACTATAGCTTCAGATATCAAGTGGAATAACTTTCCTCTATAAGATTTATTTATTACCCATATGATGGACTGTAAGAGGACCTAATGACATCCCGAATAGCGCCTTTTGGTGCCCCCACCTGGATCCTCATTACCAGGCTGGAGCCCTCCTCCACCAGCCTCTGTGCATGTTGGCAGCTCACATCTGTGTCCTTCTCTTGAGAATTACCTTTAGCAGCAGGGAACTACCTTGACTAGAAAGTCCTTGGAGTTTATTCCCTTCTCCTAGGGGCAGTCAACAGCCAATGACTGACTGACATAGGGTACAGAAGACCAGCCCTCTTGCTATAAGGAGGGACAACTTGATAGTGCCATTCATGCTTCCTAGCTCCCCAAGGGATCAGGCTGAAGCTAGACTCCAACCTGAGAAAACATCCTCACTTAGCTTCTTCTCCCTGCCCTATCTTGCTTCCCTCATTTCCTTACTGGTTTCACTTGAGTGTGCTCACTTGCTCTGCTTCTAGGAATCTCACCTAAATCAACGTCAAATTTCTATAATTTTCCTGTATGACTTTCAGATAAAAGTTTTTTTTTGAGAAAGGCCTAGTTTCTTTCACTTGTTCCAGAAACAGTGTAGTGCTACATCTCTAAACATCACTGTTCTCTAGACATGGCACATGCTAGAAGACAATACTTTAGGGAAGAGATAAAACCAAAGGAGTTCTAGCAGAAACCATTATGGAAGCCACTTTGGCATCTGGATATCTGAAGACTTTGAAGACTAATGGAGAGGAACTTGATCAATGGTCTCCTGACTCCTGGTGCAGCCCTTTATTCTCAGCTTACTCACTGCCTTTCTATACATTGTTATTAGAACTTAGTGTGATTCTCCGCATGGCTCTGAGTAGAATTGTTTATATGGTAAGAATGATTATTGCTGAAATGTTCCCAAGCTTATGGAACAAGGTTACAGGAACCCGAAAAATCTGCCCATAAAGCACTGGCGCCAATCAAGAGTGAAATTGTTAACAATCGAAATTATGCTGCAGCAACCTGATTTTTTTCTTCAAGGAGGTGCATTGGCCAGAGTAAAAGAGAAAAGATACAGCCTCCTGTCTTGAAAGAATGGATAAATGAATAAATGAGTGACTGGCTGGCCGGCTGGCTGGGTGGATGGCTGGATGAATGAATGAATCAGTGGAAGAATGAGTGATTGAATAGAATTGCTGCAGTGTCCTTGAGAAGTAAGTTCTTTGCTTTTGTCTGTTCTTCCATTATAAAAAGGTATTACTAAAAATCTAACTAAAAACGCAGAGGAGAAAGGCAAACTAGTATTTCTTTCTCTTTCTCTTCACTTTCTTTTTTCTTTCTCACTCTCATGTTAATAACAGAATGTATGAATTATATGAGGGTGTTCATTAAGGAAAACATTATGTTGGGACTCATTCTCTTCTTAAGATGCCTACTAACTTCTAATAAAGTGATTCACACCAGTTTCTTCAGAGATAAGATTTCTATTCCTTGGAAAACACAATGTTTAGAAAATTTAGTAAGTTTGAGAAGGAAACTTCTTCAGCTTCAAAGAAATATATTTGAGAGATATATTTTATTTAAAAAGTAGTATGACTCAAAAAGTATTTAGTTCTTTATACGTATGATTATATCCAGAACAATGAAAAATATATGTTTATAAAGGAAGTTTTAATACTATATTTGAAGTAATTGATTAGCAAACCTAAGAAAACAGTGGTTAAAACAATTTATTACTTTTGAATGACAGATTATAAAATGAATCAAAGATTAAACTAAGTAAAAGTATATGCATAGAGGAAATTCATGTTGAAACTATTCTAGCCTTGAGTTTCACAGGATGCTTAAACCTTATCCTTTGTCTAAACCTTATACCAGTGAAGGCTCATGAAACTTGTCCTTTGAAAGCCTCAAGTGAAGGGAAATATTGAACACAGACTCTTTTTTTTTCACCCCCACAACTTGTCCCTGTCATTACACTTAGAAGACAGGGCTATTCCACTGTTCTTTTATTCTTAAAATTTCCTGGTTCTTTATCATGTGCCTCTGGGATGCCATGGGCTTTTACCCTATAATTTTTTTTTTTTTTTTGTAGTTCTTAAGTTATTTTTTTATTTTTATTTTTATTTTTTTTAAATTTTTTGTTTATTACAGTAACATTGGTTTATAACATTGTAAAAATTTCAGGTGTACATCATTGTACTTCTATTTCTGCATAGATTACATCATGTTCACCACCAAAATACTAATTACAACCCATCACCGCACACATGTACCGAATTATCCCTTTCACCCTCCTCCCTCCCCCCTTCCCCTGTGGTAACCACCAATCCAATCTCTGTCCCTATGTGTTTGTTTATTGTTGTTATTATCTACTACTTAATGAAGGAAATCATACGGTATTTGACCTTCTCCCTCTGACTTATTTCACTTTGCATTATACCCTCAATGTCCATCCATGATGTCACAAATGGCTGGATTTCATCGTTTCTTATGGCTGAGTAGTATTCCATTGTGTATATATACCACAGCTTCTTTATCCATTCGTCCCTTGATGGGCACTTAGGTTGCTTCCAAGTCTTGGCTATTGTGAATAACGCTGCAATGAACACATGGGTGCATGTACCTTTACAAATTGGTGTTTTCAAGTTCTTTGGATAAGTACCCAGCAGTGGGATAGCTGGATCATATGGTAGTTCTATCCTTGATTTTTTGAGGAATCTCCATACTGTTTTCCGTAGTGGCTGCACCAGTTTGCACTCCCACCAGCAATGTATGAGAGTTCCCTTCTCTCCACATCCTCTCCAACACATGTTGTTTCCTGTCTTGTTAATTATAGCCATTCTGACGGGCATGAGGTGATATCTCATTGTAGTTTTGATTTGCATTTTCCTGATAGTTAGTGATTTTGAACATCTTTTCATGTATCTGTTGGCCATCTGTATATCTTCTTTGGAGAAATGTCTGTTCAGGTCTTTTGCCCATTTTTTAATTGGGTTGGTAGTTTTTTTGTTGGTAAGATGCATGTGTTCTTTATATATTTTGGAGATTAAGCCCTTATCAGAAGTATGGTTTGCAAATATCTTCTCCCAATTGTTAGGTTGTCTTTTCGTTTTGTTGATGGTTTCCTTTGCTGTGCAGAAGCTTTTTAGTTTGATGTAGTCCCATTTGTTTATTTTTTCTATTGTTTCTCTTGCCCGGTCAGACGTGGTGTTTGAGAAGATGTTGCTAAGACTGATGTCGAAGAGCGTACTGCCTATGTTTTCTTCTAGAAGTTTCACAGTTTCAGGTCTTACATTCAAGTCTTTAATCCATTTGGAGTTAATTTTTGTGCATGGTGTAAGGTAAGGGTCTACTTTCATTTTTTTGCATATGGCTATCCAGTTTTCCCAACACCATTTGTTGAAGAGACTTTCTTTTCCCCATTGTATGTTCTTGGCTCCTTTGTCAAAGATTAGCTGTCCATAGATGTGTGGGTTTATTTCTGGGCTTTCTATTCTATTCCATTGGTCTGTGTGTCTGTTTTTGTGCCAGTACCATGCTGTTTTGGTTACTATAGCTTTGTAGTATTTTTTGAAATCAGGGAGTGTGATACCTCCAGCTTTGTTCTTTTTTCTCAGGATTCCTTTAGCTATTCGGGGTCTTTTGTTGTTCCATGTAAATTTTAGGATTCTTTGTTCTATTTCTGTGAAAAATGTTGTTGGAACTTTGATAGGGATTGCATTGAATCTATAGATGGCTTTAGGAAGTATGGACATCTTAACTATGTTAATTCTTCCAATCCAAGAGCACGGAATATCTTTCCATTTCTTTGTGTCTTCTTCAATTTCTTTCAGAAATGTTTTATAGTTTTTGGTGTACAGATCTTTCACCTCTTTGGTTAAGTTTATTCCTAGGTATTTTATTCTTTTTGTTGCAATTGTAAATGGGATGGTATTCTTAATTTCTCTTTCTGCTAGTTCGTTGTTAGTGTACAGAAATGCAACTGATTTTGTATGTTGATTTTGTATCCTGCAACTTTACCATATTCGTTTATTACTTCTAAAAGTTTTCTGGTGGATTCTTTAGGGTTTTCTATATATAAAATCATGTCATCTGCAAATAGTGACAGTTTCACTTCTTCCTTTCCAATTTGGATCCCTTTTATTTCTTTCTCTTGCCTGATCGCTCTGGCTAGGACTTCCAGTACTATGTTAAATAGGAGTGGTGACAGTGGGCATCCTTGTCTGGTTCCTGTTCTTAGAGGGATGGCTTTCAGTTTTTCACCATTGAGGATGATATTAGCTGTGGGTTTCTCATATATGGTCTTTATTATGTTGAGGTACTTTCCTTCTATACCCATTTTATTCAGAGTTTTTATCATAAATGGATGCTGTATCTTGTCAAATGCTTTCTCTGCATCTATTGAGATGATCATGTGATTTTTATTCTTCATTTTATTAATGTGGTGTATTACGTTGATTGATTTGCGAATGTTAAACCATCCCTGCATCCCTGGAATAAATCCCACTTGATCATGGTGTATAATCTTTTTAACGTATTGTTGTATGCGATTTGCTAGTATTTTATTGAGGATTTTTGCATCGATGTTCATCAGTGATATTGGCCTGTAATTTTCTTTTTTTGTGTTGTCCTTGTCTGGTTTTGGTATCAGGGTAATGTCAGCTTCGTAGAATGAGTTAGGGAGCTTCCCCCCCTCCTCAATTTTTTGGAAGAGTTTGAGAAGGATAAGTATTAAGTCTTCTTTGAATGTTTGGTAGAATTCACCAGGGAAGCCGTCTGGTACTGGACTTTTATTTTTGGGGAGGTTTGTGATTACTGTTTCGATCTCCTTACTGGTGATTGGTCTATTCAAATTCTCTACTTCTTCTTGATCCAGTTTTGGAAGGTTGTATGATTCTAAGAATTTATCCATTTCTTCCAGATTGTCGAATTGGTTGGCATATAGCTTTTCATAGTATTCTCTTATAATCTTTTGTATTTCTGAGGTGTCTGTGGTAACCTCTCCTCTTTCATTTCTGATTTTACTTATTTGTGCTTTCTCTCTTTTTTTCTTGGTGAGTCTAGTTAAAGGTTTGTCAATTTTGTTGATCTTTTCAAAGAACCAGCTCTTGGTTTTATTAATTTTTTCTATTGTTTTTTTGGTCTCTATTTCATTTATTTCTGCTCTGATTTTTATTATTTCCCTTCTTCTAGTGATTTTGGGCTTTGTTTGTTCTTGTTTTTCCAGTTCCTTCAGGTGCATTGTTAGATTGTTTGAGATTTTTCTTGTTTGTTGAGATAGGCCTGTATCGCTATAAACTTCCCTCTTAGAACTGCTTTTGCTGTATCCCATAAATTCTGGCATGTCGTATTTTCATTTTCATTTGTCTCCAGGTATTTTTTGATTTCTTCTTTGATTTCTTCGTTAACCCAGTCGTTGTTCAGTAGCATTTTGTTTAATCTCCACGTATTTGTGGCTTTTCTGATTATCTTCCTATAGTTGATTTCTAGTTTCATACCGTTGTGGTCAGAAAAGATGCTTGGTATTATTTCAATCTTCTTAAATTTATGGAGACTTGTTTTGTGGCCTAATATGTGATCAATCCTGGAGAATGTTCCACGTGCCTTTGAAAAGAACGTGTATTCTTCGGTTTTTGGATGGAATGCTCTGTATATATCTACTAGGTCCATCTGTTGTAGTGTGTCGTTTAAGGCCAATGTTTCCTTATTGATCTTCTGTTTGGATGATCTATCCGTTGGTGTAAGTGGAGTGTTCAAGTCCCCTACTATTATTGTGTTACTGTCTATTTCTCTTTTTATGTCTATTAATAATTGCTTTATATATTTAGGTGCACCTACATTGGGTGCGTAGATATTTACAAGTGTTATATCCTCTTGTTGGATTGTTCCCTTGATCATTATGTAATGCCCTTCTTTGTCTCTTTTTACAGTTTTTGTTTTAAAGTCTATTTTGTCTGATATGAGTACTGCTACCCCAGCTTTCTTTTCATTGCCATTTGCGTGGAGTATCTTTTTCCATCCCTTCACTTTCAGTTTGTGAGTGTCTTTAGGTCTGAAGTGTGTCTCTTGTATGCAGCATGTATATGGGTCTTGTTTTTTTATCCAGTCAGCCACCCTATGCCTTTTAATTGGAGCATTTAGTCCATTGACGTTTAAAGTAGCTATTGATAAGTATGTACTTACTGCCATTTTTTAACTTTTTTTTTTTCTCAGTGTTTTAGTAGTCCTTCTCTGTTCTTTTCTTCTTCTATACAGAATTGATGGTCACTTTAGTTTGACCTCTGTCTGAAAGCTTTACTCTTTAACTCCCCTCCTCCCTCATGTTTTTGATATCATATCTAACCTCTTTGTTGTGCATTTGTATCCATTACGTTCTAATCATGGAAATAGATAATTTTTCCTATTTGTGGTCTTCTCTTTTCCCCTGAAATCAGTCCCTTTAACATTTCTTGTAGCACTGGTTTCTTGGTGACAAACTCCTTTAATTTTTGCTTATCTGGGAAAATTTTGATCTCTCCTTCCATTTTGAATGATAACCTTGCTGGGTAGAGTATTCTTGGCTGTAAGTTTTTTCCTTTTAGCACTTTAAATATATTGTGCCATTCTCTTCTAGCCTGTAAGGTTTCTGCTGAGAAGTCAGCTGATAGCCTTATGGGGTTTCCTTTGTACGTAACTTGACATTGTCTTGCGGCTTTTAGGATTCTCTCTTTGTCTTTAATTCTGGACATTTTGATTATGATGTGTCTTGGTGTGGGCCTCTTTGGGTTTATCTTGTTTGGGGCTCTCTGTGCTTCCTGTACCTGGATGTCTGTTTCCTTCCTTAGGTTAGGGAAGTTTTCATCTATTATTTCTTGAAATAGATTCTCTGACCCCTTGTCTCGCTCTTCTCCTTCCGGGACACCTATAACACGGATGTTAGTGTGCTTGATGTTGTCCCAGAGGTCCCTTAGACTGTCCTCATTCTTTTTAATTCTTTTCTCTTTTACCTGTTCACCTCGGGTAATTTCTTCTAGTCTTTCGTCCAGCTCACAGATCCGTTCTTCTGTATCCTCTACTCTGCTTTTGAGTCCCTCTAATGAATTTTTCATTTCCAGTATTGTATTCTTCATTTCTGATTGGTTCTTTTTCATATCTTCCATTTCTTTGTTGACATTCTCACTGAGTTCATCTATTCTTCTCCCCAGATCAGTGAGCATCCTTAACACTCTTAGTTTGAACTCTCTGTCGGGTAGGTTGCTCATTTCTGTTTCACTTGGTTCCTTTTCTGGGGTTTTGTCCTGTTCCCTTACTTGGAATGTATTCTTTTGCCTCTTCATTTTGCCTCTTTCCCTGTGCTTGTGTCTACGTATTAGGTAGGTCAGCTATGTCTCCTGCTCTTGGATAGGTGACCTTATGTAAGTGATGGCTTAGGAGGCTTCCAGTGTGCTTCCCTCAGTTCTCAATGTTCCAGGGGTGACCCCTATGTGTATCCTTCTGCTGTGGCCTGTTTGCTCTCCCTGTAGGCGCCCAGGGAGGCTGAGTTATGCTCCTGGCCAGCTGTTGTAATGTTCAACTGCTTGTAGTTGTTGTGGGCCCTTCAGTCTCTTTATCAGGTGTGGGGAGCCCCAGCACAGTTGGCTGCAAGTTCTAATACCACATTTGTGTTGCAGTATTTCTTTTAAGTGAGTAGGCCCCCAGCGTGCCAGGTTGTTAGGCTCAGGGCCTTACAATTGCTGTAAGCCTCTAGCCTATTAGGTCTCTTGTCAGCACTCTGAGGATTGCAGCTGGGTGGGGCTGGCCTCAGGCACAGGAGCACCCAATTGTTTCAGGTTTTGGAAGGTGGAGCAAACCTCCTATGTGGGTCTTTGAGAAGCACAAGTCTTCTGCGGCTGAGAAGCCCTGCCGCCCACAGGTCCACACACACAGTCAACACAGTCCTGCCCCGTGTGAGTGCCCCGACCTCCCCAAGCGGACCCAGTCTCTCCACGGCAGGAGCCCCACACACTCCGCCACCACCCCACACTCTCCACCCGCTCCTTGTGCAGGCCCTGCCCCGCTCAAGTCGGCTCAGTTGCCAGGCTGCAGAGAATCCAGTCACCAATCTATGCAGGCCCACAAGTTGCCTGAGGGCTTGTTGTTGGGTGGGGCCAGTCTCTAGGGTGGGCTGCCTGCCCTGGCTGAGCTGGATTAAATCGGTGCTCTAGCGGGTGGAGCAGACCCTGGGCTAGCAGGCCTCAGGGAGAACTCCAATGGTGTCTGTGTCAGCACGCCCACACCAGGCCACAACAATGGCCGCCGCCAATGTCCCAGTCCCTGGAGAGGTCTCACCCCTCACCGAGATGCACTCAGGGCCTATTAGGTGAGTCTCTTGTCACCAAAGCACTGTGCACCTTTCTTTCTGGTGATTTTAGGATGCTTCCTGAAAGGGGTGAGTTTGCGCACGGGGCCTTTAAGAGCCAGTTTTAGTTTCTTTGTGAACCGGGTTTTCTGGGGGTGCTCCCCAGTGTTTTAGTAGCAGGCAAAGTCAGATATTATGCCGCTGATCTCGATTGTGCTGGGTCCACAAAATGCCCACAGCGGGGGCGCTCCCCGGCTCAGGGCCCCGCGCCTCCAGGGAGGCTGCGTACCTGTGCGCTGCTCCCGGC
This sequence comes from Diceros bicornis minor, assembly GCF_020826845.1. Lineage (NCBI taxonomy): Eukaryota > Metazoa > Chordata > Mammalia > Perissodactyla > Rhinocerotidae > Diceros > Diceros bicornis. The sequence continues at coordinate 34,095,439 of NC_080741.1, forward strand.
GGCCATGAAGCCGGCGGCTTGTGAAGGCGGCATTTTTCCTCTCCGGAAGGGAGTCTCTGCCTCTTCCACCTCAGTTGGGATTGTCCGTTGTTGCAGGAGTTCCTCTCATCCAGTTTTCAGTTCTGTCTCAGGGGTAATTTTTCCACGAGTAGTTGTAAATTGGCTGTGTCCACGGGAGGAGGTGAGTTCTGAGTCTGCTTACGCCGCCATCTTGACTCCGCCCCCTACCCTATAATTTTTAAATTGCTGCCTTCAAGAGCTGGGGGAATAAGTTTTAAGACCAACTGACTTTGAAATATCACTAAGGTAAAATGACTCAAAAAGAAAGTAATTATAATATTTAGATAAAATTTTAGAACATAAAAGAAAATGACTTCAATTAAAAGTTATAGTGTATTATGGTACTTTATAAATACAATTCCTTTGTTTACTTTTGGCAAGATAACTAAATGTAATTGAAATATATATACATAGATACATATGTCTATCAAACCCCTCAGTTTAACTTAATATGGAGTGTTCTACAGAAGAAAGATACAGACATGGAGTTATTTTGAAGTGGTAATGACTGAGTCAGAATAAAATGACAAAGGTAAGTGTGCAGCATTGTTACACACAATGGCAGAGCTCATGAGTTTCAAAGGCAAGCAAGGTATGAGGAAATACAGCCGGATCTTCTAATATGAGCCTGCATAGGGGCCTTCAATTCATTTATGCTGTCGTTTTGTTCCTTGTCATTAGTATCAGACAGCCAGATTTTAATGACTTACTTCCTTGGCAAATAATAATATAAATAAACTATCTCCTTCTGACCTTTCCATTTCTTTCTGATTTGAATCACTACTTTAGGATGTTCTACCAATTATATCCCTGACAAACAATGAGAAAGGATCAGAATGGACAGCGATTCAAAAAAACAATGTTTAAAGATATTGTACTGATATCTTATTCTCAGACTACATTATAAGCATAACAGGTACTGTGAAATGTATTGAGATGAGAAAGAACAGAGTAGGGAAATGGAAAATAATGCAAGTGTGTTTGGTGCACTACCACTATTGAATTTCAGAAAAACTTAAGTGATAATAAGAAATGTTCTGTGCAAAATTAATCACATACTCTTTGATGCGAATTTTTAGCTTCTTGGTTCATCAGGAAACAGTAGATATATCTATAAGAACAAATATAGCATTCTCTTCTTTAAACTAGGATGCTTTCCTCCTCTTTGATTTCTGAGCAGGACTTCCGTGGAATTTGTTATATAGGGTTACAATGGCAAACTAATTTCCAAGTTTATCCTCATACAGCCTTAACTACCAGTAGATGTTCTGGTATCAACTTTAACCAGGGATAGATTTTCTGATGCTGAAATTGGTGTGAAGTTATGATAAAGAAAGGAAGGAGTTGGCATATTTCTCCTTGGAATGCTTCCATGTTGCCCCTTGGGTAGCTTACTTATACTTACTTTGATACTTATCTGAGTGTGCAGTTACTTCACTTCTCTGAGATTTATGTTTCTCTACAGTGCAATAGAGATAGTCACAGAATTAGAAGTTTGTGGGAGAAAAGTAGTAAATGATAGTTTGATGAAACATATCATTTTTCTGGTATACCAAGCTGGCTCACTCATCTTTTCCAAATTGTTCAGCTGTAACAAAGCTTGAAAGAAGCAAGAAGGGAATTGAGTGCCCAAGAATCACAGAGTTTAGAATTAGAAAAGACCTCCAGTATAGCCAGCTGTATTCCAAAAAGTAAAGAATTGTGTTTATCCGTGAGAGTATAAGTGCCCAACCTAAAATCATACCTTTGTTGTGTGATCACGAGGCCTGGAACCTAGTTCCCTTTTCTTGATTGCTACAGAATCTTCCATAAAGTCACAGGTCTCAGAGGTCTCCTCTACTTCCCTTTGAAGATTCTTGGAGATGACACTCTAATTTGAACTGTCATAGTCAAGTTCAACAGGAACCATTTGTAGTGAAAACAACAAGACAGCTAATGGAATCTGTGGATTCAGTGGTTCTTTAAGGCCGTAGGACTGTGAGGGTGGTGGTCTCAGTCTATGGTCAATGGCTTTCTTGTGATAATTATTGTCTTGCTTTCTCTTGCAAATATATTACTTGAGTAAATATCCTGGAATTATAGAAGTTTTGGATCTGCAGGTTTTTTACATTTTATCTCATCTTTCCCCCTCATTTTATAAATATGCATGCTGACACCTGAGAAGGTTAACGGGTTCCCCAGATCACATGCCTCCTTTGTGACTGAATCAGGGCTGGAACTCTCAATTCTGACTTAACTTTCTCTCGATGCTGTACTGTATTACCTGTAACGGGGGTAAGGTTCTTACAACCAGAACTATAGGTGATACATTATTTGCGTATCACACTGCATCTTGCACACAGTTGGAACAAAGCGTATTACCTAAGAAAAATAAGGAATGAATCCAAACTCGGCCTATTCTCTAGGTAACCTACAAGTTAGTCAGCAAGATGGCAGGCAGGAAGAAACAGACCAAAAAGACGATAGGAAAAGGCATTTGGAAATAGAATAATCAGATTGTGTCTCTGTTAAATCTTTTAGATCATAGCAAATGCTTTGCCTGATAGTAACCTCACAGGATCCAGAAACTGTGAGTCATTTCTCCTTTCCCCTTGTTTTCACCCTTGACTTTTCAGGAGTAGCTCAGAACTGTTCAGCTGCCAACCTAAATCTATTAGCCATACTCTCCTAGAAATCACTTTCCAGCCACATGAAATTTCACTGTCCTCGTACTCCAAAGAGTATGTCCTCATACTCTTTGTCCCTCTGGAGGCTCTTTCTCTGTCCCTTTCTAGGTGTATGCCTTCAATTCAAGCTGCTCATTATTATTGTTGTTGTTGTTTATTTTGTTTTAACATAAACAGACCATTTGACAATATTCGTTGAGACCTCTTGTGTATGCTGCTAGGTTGATATGCACATTACTTTTCTGAAAGATGTTTAGCACTAACTCAGAACATAGAATATAACGCATCAAGCACATTGTCTTCTGTTATTGTTTTCCCAAACCGTAAGTGATACAAGCGGACAGGACGTACATCTTTCCTTCGAGTAGATTACCAACATTTTCTCCAACAGGACTTAGTTCCTTAAATAAGAAATATATGCTTAGGGCCGGCCCTGTGGCTTAGCGGTTAAGTGCACGCGCTCTGCTACTGGCGGCTGGGGTTCGGATCCCGGGCGCACACTGATGCACCACTTGTCCAGCCATGCTGAGGCCGTGTCCCACGTATAGCAACTAGGGGGATGTGCAGCTATGACATACAGCTGTCTACTGGGGCTTTGGGGAAAAAAAAAAGGAGGAGGATTGGCAATAGATGTTAGCTCAGAGCCAGTCTTCCTCAGCAAAAAGAGGAGGATCAGCATGGATGTTAGCTCAGGGCTGATCTTCCTCACAAAAAAAAAAAAAAGGAAATATATGCTTAAAAAATTATATAACATTCAAAGAGTTAAAGTTATGAATTTCACATTTCTCTAGACAGGTCTTAAAAAGAACAATCTCTGGCAGATCACAGACTAACAAAGGGAACAGATGTTAGATTGGAAACTGCACAGTCTAGAGGAGGAAAATTAATTTCTGAAAAAGCAGGGTTTTTTTTTTTCCCTGTGTGTGTTTTTAATGGCCCTAGCAAAGCAGAATGGAAATATTTGCATTCTCTGCAATCAATTTACATGCTTAAGCATTTGTTTTTCTTCCCATCCTAAACATAACTGTCTATTCAGTAATAACCTACATCGTAGAAAGAAGGGTCAAGAGATGCTGTGTGTCTTTGGCATCAGCCTACTGTTAACAAGCAAGTTTCTTAGAATGCAATGCTCATTTGGAGTTTTTTTTTTTTCTCATTTCTTGATGCACAACTTGCTGAACATTCTGCTAAGATAAAGTGGATATGTTTCCCATATCTCTGGTGGAATTTCTTCTCCTTCTACCATCTGACTCAAATCTGACATCTCACTTCTTCAGAGCTGCCAACACAACAGTCTTCTTTTTCTCTTCAATATATTTTAGAGTGTTGTGAAGATAGCAAAAGCAGAATGAGAGTGGAGACAGTGGTGAACAAAAAGAAACTTTTAAGCAAGCACTGAACACATTCCTTTTTTTTTTTTTTTAATATTTATCTTCTGCTGAGAGTTGATGCTGATGAAACCTTGTAGTTTGGCAAGGCAGTTGTCTTTAAAGCCGTCTACAACAGATTTCATAAAAATTCCCATCATGTCCTCTATTTCAGTACCAGGCATTAAGATGGAATGCAGGTATGAGAATGGTTTCCAAAGGACTCACAGCAGAGGACAAACTGGAAAGGAACATTAAGAAGAGACTGCCTCTGTTACCAGGAATTTTCTGTTTACGTTAAGTTCCAGGGTCCCATTTCTCCTGCTCAGATCTTTAGCATATCTGGTTAGAACTTGAAGAATTAATATGGAGCTCCCTGTCTCTCTGTTCCTCTTCACTACTTTAGTCAAGAGAATTAATCAAAAAAGTGTTGCTTTATTTTTGAGCTGCTTGTGAAAATCTCTTTATTTCAGTTACATAGAAGTCTATTTTGTTAGCAAGCTGTGCTATTTCTTTGGGCTACATTTAATATGCGTATCAACTAATTATATAGGCAGATATTTTTAGCGGGTGACAATCTGTATTCTCCACTTGTTTCTTCTCTCTAGCGGCATTTTTGAGAAAGTTTTGCTGACCGCAACTTGAAAAGGATTGTTTTTCTATATTAACAACTTTAGGTTTAAACAATTTGACTAAACGAAGTAGTGCTCATGAAACTAAAGTCAAAGATTTAATTTAAGAATAGAGCATTTTAGTTTCTGCATAGAAGAACTTTGTTCTGGAGCACATATCAAGCAGACAACCCACTTAATACCATCTTCATCACATGCTATGCTTTTAACACTTGTCTTACAAATAAACTCAACAGAATGCAAGTGATGGTAGTGAAGACGCAGGGCAGGCTGTTACCAGCACTGAAAAACAAAAGAAAGAAATTTCAAAACACAAGTCCTTTTGATTGTGGTCAATAGACCACTTTGTTCGTACAGCTTTGAAAAAAATATAATACATAGAGCGGTTGTGTGTGAAATATACACACAGGTCCCAAAAGACCCCCTGGAGAATTTCTCTTGATCAGAATTTTAGTACTTAACGTAAAATTATGGCTTTTGGGCTCTTTCCTTTTTATTTCTGGTGAACACATCAAATACAAAAGCAACTTGTTTAGCTGATACATTGCAGTTCACACTGTTTGCCACTTGTGTATTCATTTCCAGCAATGTTTGCAACACCATTTGATCTTAAACACCCATCCGAAAGTGGAGGCACAGAGAGCTAGAATATTACCTCAATAAGTGTAGACAAGCAAGAATTAAATTGACCTTCAAATTTGGATTTCTCTGTCCTTCCTTAAAGTAGGGATATCAGAGGTGCTAAATTGATTTATGTTAAGTTAAAGCCATTTCAGTAAGGCAATGACCTTGTCCCAATAAATGTTTAAGTATCTAGTTCTACAGGGAGTGGTGAAAAAATACCATTCTTAAAATAACGCAGATCTTCTGTGAAAGCTTTAGGCTGCCAGAGAATTTATGCAGAGTGCATTTTAAACAACCTTTGTATATGATGAAACTAAAACATGGCCACTATATATGCTTTTTACTTTAAATTTTATTTACTGGTTGAATGGTGCTGAAAATGAATGAAAAAAGGAAACACTAGGGAGCAAGATATGTTTGTTTGCTCATAATATGTGGATGAAATCCTCTTTATGTGGACTGAGTAGAAGTTAAGGGTGTGGGTTCCAGGCTCTCTTTTCTTCTTTTAAAAGTTACCTTGGACACCATCCCTCACGGTAGAACCTCTCTGTACCTCAGTTTTCTTTAGCTACAAAATAAAAGTAGAGGAAAAAATGATGTACAAGGTCTTTTTAAGCTCTGAAAATTCTGGATTTATATCTCAAAAGAGTTTTTAAATGATCCATAATTCAAGACATAGGTACAATAAGATCTTTAATATAGGCAATTTAAAACCATAGAAAAGGAATATAAATTAAATATATGAATATTCTTAGGTTTGTATAGTTACTATAATTAATTATTATAATTCACTCAAAACTTGCTGATGTAGAAAGTCTAACAAATATTTCAAAGTCCCTCAAATACTTTTACCAGGAAAAAGCAGAAATATGTAGTAAATTTATTAGAGGAGTTATTTCCCTTCAAAATTCTGTATGAGATCCTGATTCACCAAAGGCTTCTTGATTGTTTTTTTCTTCTTGTTTTTCGAGGGGGCAAATTGATGTAGAGTTTTTTAAGAGCATTAACACTTTTTTGATTCACCTGAGAGTAAACATTCACCTTAGGTGGGAGAATTGGTACAATGGGATGTAGTATTTCACATAAGATAAAGGTTATCTTAAATCAGCTCTGGTGGGGTGGTGAACCACTAGTTCAGCATTCCAGGACTGACCTTTCTGGTGCTATATAAAAGCCAGCAGGTCAGGAGTTTCACATTTTAGGCCAAGTGCTACCATTTTCCTAGAGATCTGCCCTGAGGCCTCATTCTTGAAGTGGTCAATATCTGAAGTATAGCATTCATTTCCCATCCCTCTTCTCATGTTGTCTGCCCTCTGTTTCCTATCAATCCATAGGATTGTGTTCTTCCTTTTAGATCTATCCCTGGATCCATTGCTTCACAATCACCAAAGACTATATCCTCAGCCTTCACTCAGAGTTTCTGCTACCCTCCTGCCAGCATTAAATTCAGCCTGTCTCCTAAAGAGCTACTAGTTCATGTCCAGCCTGGTTGTGTTCTGTTTATTCTCACTGGGTAGTGGTTTTCATACTCTTCTGTGGCTTCTCAATTATTTCTCCTCCTCCTGTTTGTAAACATTCCACTTTTTTTGAGGCTCATGCAAGATGTCAAGACCATTTTCTCTGCCCATCATCTACTGGCCTCCACATAATTTGCTCTGTCACTGAAGATTTTTGACATCTAGATAAGTTTTCATTTCTAACCCAGTTCCTGCCATCACCTTAGGTGTTTTCAACAACCATTTATTATATTGAACCATTCTGTGTTGAATTGGTGTGTTCACTGCCTCACAGCATGGCCTCTCGATTTCTTTACCTCATCATCTGCAATAACTTGATCTTCAGTGTCTCCTCAGCCACCCATTCTCAGAGTTAAACTTGAGACCATAGAACCTCATGGAACTGTTCTTTCTGCAAAATTGTGAAATTAACATTCTTCTCTCACCTCATAACCTTCTACTTTCCAGCTTGATTGTTCAGTTAATGACCTTTCTCCAGCCTCTAGGGAATGTCCAGTCCATTGGCCCCCATTTCTTTGTTCTGCCCTCTAGCTTTGACTTGTCATCCTTTGTGGTATGTATCTGAATCTCAACTTCCGATGCGCTGAACTGCCTGCTTTCTTTGTGTCTCCACATAAACCGTAGATAAAGAAAATCAAAAGAGAAGAAAAGATTGCTTACGCTATGATCACCAACCTCAGCTGCATCTCTGGAATTCCTCTAAAATCCTGCTACATTCACTGGTTAATTCATTCTCCAATTCTCAGCTGCAAACCAACTTCGCCCTTCTGAAATTGTCACCGTACCGCTCCAGACACTCAGTAAATGATATCCCTTTTCACTTAATTTAGAAGGTGGCAGTCATTTAACGGGAACTCCCTCAGTCTGCCACCATCAAACTTGCATATCGATCATCGGAACACAGCTTATCTCTTTCCCTCCTGTCACAATAGCAAAGGTGTCTCTCTTTCTCTCTGATTCTAATCATTTTCATATGCTTTGGAATCCACCTTTCCCTGTTCTCTATAATTTTAATTAATGAATATCCCTTTTATCTCCTGCCACTTCACTATCTCCTCTCTATTGGATCTTTCTCATCAACATCTATATAGGACCAATTTTCTCCAATTAAGAAAAAAGCAGAACAAAACAAAAGAAACAAACAAACACCTCCATCAGTCTCACTTTCCTCTATCTACCGCATCTCTTTTATAGCATATCTTCTTGAAAGTTAAGAAATTCCTATGCACATCTCTACCATCTCATCTGCCTTCTACTCCCTCCAGTTCACTGTGATATTTCTTGTCAATGTCATCAGTAATCTAATGCCACTAAATTCATTGCTCGTTCTTTGGGTTTTCGTTTTACTTAACCTCTTACTAGCATCTAAACCCATTGTACATTTCCCCCTTCTTTTCTAGATTTCTGTAACTCCACACATTTTTGCTGGCTCCTCTTATTCTATTCGTCCCATAAATAATGGCATACCTTAAGGTTAGCCCTAAACCCTCTTTTTTTCTTACCATATACTCTGTCCCTAAACAACTGAATCTACAGTAAGGCTTCAGTCCATATATATGACTTTCTTCTTATTTCCAGTCCAGCTTTGAGTTCCAAATGTGTATGGCCAACTGCTTACTTAATATCTCCTCTTAGATATTTCAGAAGTACCTCAAAGCTCAAATTAAAACAGAAATAATTATCCTCCTTCCTCCCCAGCATTCTGTCTCGTTGTCCTTAATTTATTTTCCCCAGTGGAACCAGACTAATCTCTTCAAAAAGCATATATGATTCTGACTTCTCAATACTTAAATACTTAAAAATCCTTAAAGGCTTTCTAAATATTTGGTTGTAAAACCAAAATTCTTACCAGGGTCTAAAAGTCCCTATAAAATCTAGCTTCTTCCTGCTTTACTTTTGCTCTCTTAACTTTCTACCTGACTTCTCAACATTCAATCATATTGGTCATTTTCCTTCTCTTTGAAAGTTCAGTGTTTCTTGCTTTGTCATAACTTTTGATGTGCTGATCCATTTGCCTAAAATCCTCTTTCCTTTCTCTTCATCCTCTTAATTTCTGCTCAGATTTCAGAGCTATCTCAAACTCTCATCCTCAGGGAAGCCTATCTGAGGGTTCTCAGACCAGATTATTTCATTGGTACTATGGAACACTTTTGACACACACCACAATTTCAGCAAAATGATAATTTATGTAATTAATTATTCTATGTCTTTCTTACTGTTGGAATGTAATCTCTACTAGACCAGGGACCATGTCTGTCTTGATCACCTTTGTATTCCTAACATCTAGCCGGCTTTTGTTTATTTGTTCCTAATGGATACTCAACAAATATATATATATATATTTTTTTTTTTTTTTGGTGAGGAGATCAGCCCTGAGCTAACATCCGCCAATCCTCCTCTTTTTTTGCTGAGGAAGACGGCCCTGGGCTAACATCTGTGCCTATCTTCCTCCACTTTATATGGGAAGCCGCCACAGCATGGCTTACCAAGCAGTGCGTCGGTGCGCGCCCGGGATCCGAACCAGCGAACCCCGGGCCGCTGCAGCGGAGCGCGCGCACTTAACCGCTTGCGCCACCGGGCCGGCCCCTCAACAAATATATTTTTAATGGAAGGTTTGGCACCTGAATCTCTGGACTTTATTAACAGTTACTTTTTAATACCCTATAGTTGAAATGCAAAATATCTTGCTAGGAAAAAAATCTATTTTTAAGTTAAAATTTTGGTGTGTGATCATAAGTTTAATAGGACTTAAATGGCTTATTTAATTGTTGTATGGTCCACTTTTCCATTTTGTTTTCTATAATATTTCCTTGTGTTTTTCTATCACTTTATACACTAGAAATTATGGCATGGAAATTCATATCATGACCTCTTATAAATATTTGCAGAGGAAGATAGATTTATTGAAAGAATTATGTTGTCTCTCTATCCAGTATCATGTTAAATACTTAAAATAAAAATGTCATTTTTTTCTTATAGACTCACAAACTCACTATTTAATCTTTGTTTTGTGGAGTAGAACCAGCACTACTAGATTTCAAATAGACTTAAAATCCTGCCTTCTATATTTACCAATAACTTAAGGCAGATTACTTAATGTCTCCCATTCTCAGTTTTCCTATCTGTAAAATGGGGTGAACAACATTTAGAATAATTAAGTGATTGCCCCCAAATACCTTCCATCCCCACTATTCATCCATTACTTTCTTTTCCTTTATTAATATTAATACTGATAATGTTATGAGACCTCACTTTAAAATAATACCATGAATATATTTTTCAAAATGGTGAAGCAGGAATTAATTAAAAAGTAGAAGAATATAATGGAAATATTTATCTTTACTTATTTTGAAATAATATTAAAACTGAAACTGGTGACTACAACCAAGGTACTCTCTGTTTGGCTTAGATATGAAATTTGTTGATTTACTTCACTGCAAAGAAATCTAGTAGATTGGTGAAAAGCTTGGGCTCTGGAGGCAGACAGACCTGTGTTATAATCATGATCCTGTTGTTATTAAACACAGACCCTGTGTAACTTCAATCTGTAAAATCTCAATCTCCTCAACTGTACAATGGAGGTAATGATAAAATATGAGATAATACACATAATGCATTTACCACTGTGCTTGGCATATAGAAGTGTTCAATAAATGCTATTAGTAAGTTGAAAGAGAGAGAGAGAAATATGACTTGTGATATATTTTGCCAAATGCAAGTTCTTTGTTTTACACCAAGCTGATGGCCAGGTGGTAAATCTATGAATCTCTAAGGATTAACTTACATAGAAGATGAAGAACTAGCCTGTACTTTCTGACCTCAACAAGTTGCCTGGTCTTTTTCCTCCCACTATCTCCAGATGTTGATGACCTTGCCATTGAGTGAGTGCGGAAGCAAGAGTAATGACCTTTCAAGTCTAGTCTTTGCCTTGACGCCTAACCCTTGAACAGTGCTATCTTCAAATGATGGTTTTCATTACATTGAAAGATTGGACCAATCATCATTAATGCAAAAGCTTTAGTAATTTTTTGTCTCGACACTATAATGATGGTTCCCACACAGGTGATTCTCCTCCAAAATCATGGTGATTATGACTCTGTTGAATGGAAGCTGTATTCTAGTGGGCATTGAGTGATATTTTTAACTCTTTTTCTATTGTTATTTATTAATATTTCTTAAACCCTTATAGTTACTGTGGTTTTATTGTGGATTGTAGGTATTCTGTCTTGGGTGTCCAGGTTTAATTTCCTTGCTTTTCTTCTTCATACTTTAATTATAATTAGTATACATTTGGAACATTAAACTCTGCTATTTTATTCACTAAAGCTTGTCAAATTTCCCAAGCTTTTTAGCCCTGTGTCCTTCTTACATATAGATATGAATCACATCTAAATCAAAGTTGGATGAAATGTTTACCCACTCCTCTGGTCTGGTATGAGCTGCTCATGCATTTAATTAATCCCACTAATGAATGGTGTCTTTGTTCCAAGAATGAAAATAGAATCACTGTAATGGAGATTTCTACTTCGATATTTTATGAGGTCAAGATAGAATAGTTAACTTCCTGGTCATCAGAATTGTCTCTGGAACTTTTGCCAACAAAGCAATGAACATTTGGTGTCAAGGAAATGTGAAATCTAAAGCCACGATCATAGTGACTTTAGACACCAAAGATCAGGTTAGCATTTTTGTGAACCTTGCTGATGAATGTAACGTGGTTTGTTGGTTTTATGTCTCAATGATCATATGCGCCCGCTGTATCTATCTGGTGAGTCATTTTCCTTTAAATGATGTCCTCCTGCCTTCCTTCATGTTGTCAGAGGTCTTCCAAGTTATAAAGACAGGAAAATACTCTAGAGCTCTGAGGAAGGTATTGCTTCCCACAGATTTCCCTGTAATGTGTGAGAGGTGCCAAATTATCATTTTATAAACTTATGTCACAGAGTAGGCTTTTGATAACCCTCAGTCTAATCTTTCCTTCTGAATACTTAAATATTTAAATAGGCCACTTTGTAAAAATAGAACTAACACTTACTTTCTAACTACAAATGTATCCATTATTCATTAATAACATTTTGATTATGGTGAGACCACTTGTCTCTTAAGTAATAATATTTTCTTCAATATTTTATTGATTTTGACCCCACCTGAATAGGATATTTCAAACAGAACTATTAAAATGGAAAACTATAAAAGAAGTCTAATTGATAATAGTAAGAAATATATCACATTGTGAATTTCTCACTTACTTTTTCGAAGCATATTCTGATATATTTTATGCCATAAGCCCATATTTTTATCTAACTAAACCATTTTGATACACCTTAATATTGGAGGGTTTTAAATGCTGGGTATTTGCTGAGTCTGGTATAGTCAGTTATTTTCTAGTTCAAATTGGTAATTTATTTGTCTTGGTTTTATACAATATTAAATCAATTAACCAGAAGGATTGACTACAAACACAGGTACCCATTAATGTCAAGTTTATATTTCTATTATCAACTGGAATGTTTTTGTTTGGTGTAACAATCTAAAAAAAAGGTTCGCAAATTCTGTGAGATGGGGCTCCCATTAGGTAGCCCTCAGAATGTAAGTTAATCAAAGATGAGAAGAATATTTGAAATTCACTAGTTTATGTCAATGAACATTCTTATAATGGCTGCCAGGGGGACAGCTTTTACTGGAATTCTCTTTTGTGAGTCCTCCTCATTAAAGGGTAAGGTCTTACTAAGTGAATAATTATCCTTCATTCCAGAACTATAATGTCAACCATAATGAGTAGATTTGTTAATACCTGCTTCCAGGTAGCCCAAGTCCTTCATCTGTAGCCGTTAATTTGGTGACAGCCAATAATTATTTTAACTGGCCCCTGATGCTGAAATCCACAGATGGCATTCTTCCTGTGTGGTGTAGGGAACACTTGTAAATTTCTCAGAGGTTTCTGTCACTCCCCAAAGAATTTCCTGATAGAAATGACATTTGGCCTAATCATTTATTCTCTGTTACAAGGCCTCCCTGCAGTGGCTCTCATAGTTAGGAAAGCTTCTGTTGTCTTAGAGCCATAGCGACCAACATCTGCTGCCAATATTTTGCTTGAAGTGTCCCAACTTCTCTTAAAAAAGTAGGACCCCCTTTATTCATTGGATCCCCTCTTAGGTTATTTTCCTGGAAATCATGTCACACTCTTATGAAGTTCTCAAAATTACTCTCAAACACTTTTCAAAATTATTAATGAGGAAAGGTATAATTAAGATGTAATTGGACAAACATTGAAAATGTTTATAAAATGTTACCTAAAAAGAAAAACAATAGAATCATTTTTATTTCATAAATAAATCAATTATAATAGAAAAATACTCAGAAGAAATACACCAAAATGATAACAATCATTAGTCTCAGCAGTGGAGTTAAAGATTTCTTCTTTGTGTTCTATATTTTGCAAATATTATAAAATAATTATTACTTAGAAAAAATCTTTAAAATGCAAAAATAATGGTTATATACATAAATAATGAACGCAAAGAAAAATATTACGAAAAAGAATACCTTTCAAGGATTTTTACCATTTTATCTTAATGTAATAATTTTGTTTGTGTAACATTTTCATCAGTTACCTATTACTATTCAATATACTTTAAAAATTATGTAGGAATACGTTTTACTTCTTCATAACTTCCATTCTTGTGTGTGTGTGTTTTCCTTATTTATATCCTTCTCCCTTTCTCTTCCTTCCATATATCTGTACTTTTAATATGAATCTGTAAAAGGAAAAAGAATAGATTGGAGATCTCTATTGGGAAACAGCATATTGGCGTAGGTTAGTGGTTTTCAAATTTTTGGTCGTAGAATTCCTGTATAATAAACTCTTGAAAATTATCAAGAACTACAAAAAATTTTATGTTGGTTATACCTATCAAAATTTACCATATTAGAAATTAAAACTTATAATTTAAAAAATATTTATTGGGGCCGACCCGTGGCGTAGTGGTTAAGTGGGCGTGCTCTGCTGCTGGCGGCCCGGGTTCGGGTCCCAGGCGTGCGCCAATGCACCACTTGTGAGGCCATGCTGCGGCGGTGTCCCACATAAAGTGGAGGAAGATGGGCACGGATGTTATCCCAGGGCCAGTCTTCCTCAGCAAAAAGAGGAGAATTGGCATGGATGTTAGCTTAGGGCTAATCTTCCTCACAAAAACAAACAAAGAAAAAACTTATCAATTCATTTAAAATAATAATAAAACTTTTGATATATTAATCTAAATAACATTTATGAAAATAACCATATTTTCTAAACAAACAAAAAAAGTTAGTAAGAAGAGTGGAGTTGTTTTACATCTTTGAAAATCTCTTTAATGTTTTATGTAATAGAACACAACTAAATATTCATACCTGCTCCTGCATTTCCCGTATCACACATCATGTAACCACTAAAAAAACAGCCCTGTACCTATTGAGAATAAAGATATAAAAAATAGTGGAAAAATATCAATAACATCTTAGTATTACTATGAAATAGTTTTGAACTTGTGAGCTTCTTGAAAGGTCTCTGAAACACAGACCACGTTTTGAGAACTGCTAGCCTAGGATAAACATATTTTATTTTTGTAGCTATATAATATTCCATTTTAATGAATGTGATGTATTTATATAAACTGCTCTGCAAATTTGCATTGCTTTGAGTTTTTTTCCTTACAAACAATTCTGCAATGAATACCTTTATAAAAGTATGTTTATTCACATGAATGGGTATATGTAAAGGATAGTTATTTCAAAATGAATTACTGTGTTAAACGTTATGCGTATTTTGAAGTATGATGTGTTGACCGTCTAAGAAAAAGGTTTTGTAAATATTTTCAATCAAAACAATACAAACTCCTATTTTGTAGCTCCTTAAAATATTGGGAAAGAATAAACTTTACAGCCTCTGCCAATCTAAAAGGTATAAAATGTTACCTTTTGTTTTAATTATGATTTTCCTTTTTATTAGTGAGTTTGAGCATTTTCATCTATTTATTCACTTATGTATATTTTACCATGACCTATGGTTTCAGTCCTTTGTACATTTTTCTCTTAGGTTGTTCGTTTTCACGTATTGATTTGTTAGAACTCTCTGCATATTAAACAAATTAACCCTCGATTTGTATGCCTCGTAAATATTTTTCCCAATCAATACATTCACAAATTTTGATAGCCCTTCCTCAGTCTGATGATTTGGAATTTCAGTCCTACCCCAATCTTATAGACTATGCCCCTCCCCCATGGTTTTTAATATTTTGGAAGCTACCAACAGTGACATCAGTTAAACACTCCTTTCCATTCACTCCACTCCATTTACTGGAAATCCTCCTATAATGCATTTATTTATAGCAATCTTTTAAGACTACTCTTGAAAAGTTTATCAGGAAATGATGGTTTCTCTAATTCAAGTGATGTATCAAAATAGATGAATTCCGAAATTATAATAACTTGAAATCGTCTGAAGGCAAAACTTATCCTACTTTCATAAGTGCTTACATTTTCTGATTAGGAAGAAAAGACACAATCTGAAATCCAGCTCTAATTTTCCCCTAGGCATTAAAAAAAATACCTTAGTAATTACTTACCTTTTTCATCAAACCACTTAGTGTCATCTTTTCTTATTTTTGCCAATGAATGCAAAACAGGAGGATCCCCATAAGAAGAAAATGTGTTCTTAGAATGGCTGTTCTTAGACCTTCAGTACTTTTACCTTCAACGCATTCTTTGTAATATATCACATCTTTTCACAGTAAAAGACTGTTTCTCAGTTAAAACTTTTTTGAACATATTATTTTGAATTAGTCTTTTTCTGTGCACTATCCATGTTACGTCATTATCGAAAGCATTCTAGGATCAAATCTAATTTAAAAAAATATATTTTTCTTTCATTTTGAAGGAACTGAATAAGCAAAGCATTTTTTAAGACTTGTCATTGAAGGGGCCAGCCCAGTGGCATAGTGGTTGTTTGCCCGCTCTGCTTCGGGGGCCTGGGCTTCGCAGGTTTGAATCCTGGGTGTGGACCCACACACCGCTCATCAAGCCAGGCTGTGGAGCCGTCCCACACACAAAATAGAGTAAGATGGGCATGATGTTAGCTCAGAGCCAATCTTCCTAAAGCAAAAAGAGGAGGACTGGCAACAGATGTTAGCTCAGGGCCAATCTTCCTCACCAAAAAAAAAAAAAAAAAAGACATCGTTGAAGCTTTGTTCAGACTATAACTTATTTCTTGGAAATAACTCTGGATACCTGATATAGACAGGCTGTAAGCATTTGAATACATGACCAGTGTAGCTAATTTAGGATGACTATTTTAGAGTGTGTCTACCATGTACCAGACCTTATTTGATATAATTTAATGGCTCAAATAGATATTTGCTGGATGAATAATAGTAATTACTATTATTATTATTATTATAAAACCAATAGTAGCAAGTCCTCCATCTTTTTTGCCTATTCTTTCATTTCTTTCCCTCTGTAGTAGGCTGAATAATAGTACCTCAGAGATATCCATATATCCACGTCCCAATCCCCTGAAACTATAAATATATTACTTTACATGGTAAAGGGGACTTTGCAGATGTGATTAAGTCTCTTGAGATGGGCGTTATCCTGGATTTTTCTGATGCACCCAATGTAATCACAAGGGTCCTTGTAAGAGGGAGGCAAGAGGATCAGTTACTGTTAGGAAATGTGACAATAGGAGCAAGAGATTAGAGCAATGTGAGGGAGGGACCACAAGCCAAGGAATGCAGACAGCTTCTAGAAGCTGAAAGGACAAGGAAACAGATGCTCTCCTGAAACCTCCAGAATGAACACAGTCCTACTAGCACCTTGATTTTAGAGTTCTCACCTCCAGAAATGTGAGAGGATACATTTCTATTGTTGTAAGCCACTGACTTTGTGAGAATTTGTTACAGCAGCAGTAGGAATCTAATATACCCCCTTTACTCCCATTTCTTCCTGTATTCCATACCATTAGATGTTGCCTCTAGAACCAAGCATATGCGGTAGTGCTTAGCATTTAGACTGGATGACGTATGGAGTTCACGTTTAAGTTTAACCCTTTGCCGTAGTAAAAAGCCTTCTATAGTTTGTACAATGAGTGCACCGTGACTTCTATCAGCTCAAATGTCTTTCCTGTCTTTGTTACATGAATGTAAATACATTCAAATGAAAATATGCTGCCCTTTTTCAGAAAAACAAGTTGCCCTTAAACTTTGTACTTGCAAAACTTACCCTATCCCTTTATTGTGAAATGTTATTAAATTTAGTTTAGAATTTAAATATACAGGGTCATGTAGATAAACAATGAAGGACTCCAGTGATTTTTATGTTACTACAGCATAGGTGTGATCTTAAAACATTGAAGTTATTGAAATGATGTACCTAAGTATATATTTAGCTTGTATTTGTTTATTTCAATAGCCACTGAGGTGTATTTCATTGTTCACAATCTATAACCAAAATCCCTTTGCTAAAACATCAAAGAGTTTATCAAACACATAGACATAACTAGGGTTTTGTTTTATTTCTTCATTAATGGAAAAGGAGTTGCATCTGCTATTGTTTATCTTATGTATCTTGGAGTATAAAGAACCAAATATTAAAGATTGGTCTCAATTAGTCTGTTCACAGAAAGTATAATTTATACCTCTGAGGGGTAGGGAAAACTATTGACTAAAACACTTGGCTGCATTCTTCCTTTGGTTCATATTAAAAATATGTAGTTTTACATTTTCTGTTGTTGGTGGTAATTATGTCTATATCAGGAAGAATGCAAATAGATGTAGTACATATTCCTTGGTTATATAAATATTGTTCTAACTGTAAAATAAATGACCATTTTTACTGAGATGGGCTGAGAAGGCTCTTTGCATTGCTTTGCCTGTAATTGGTTCCCATGGGGACCTGCACAATCCGTGATTTCTTATAAAATGGAGAGCAATGGAGGAGTTACAAATTATAAGGCAATTATGACTGTGCTGGTCAATAAAATCTTACAATTATTAGAGTGTTGTATTTAAGGTTTGTTAGGGAACACGGAGTACAGAAATGTTGCCATTAACTAATGTGTAATTTGGTTATATTTCTTGGTAAAACAATAAGACTTCTAGTTGTCCTTTAATCCAAAATTTCTCTAGCATGTTATGCAACATAAGGCAATATGATTAATATCACCATTGAATAATTTAAAATTATTTCCTCCAAAGAAACGAATCTCACTAATGGCACTGAGTACATTCTTCAGTGGAAGGTTCAGATTTTGGATTGGATTCAGATAGCCTTGTGTTTCCATCCATTTACTAATTATGTGATTTTGAGTGATTTATATATCACTAAGACTTATTTGGTAATCTGTAAAATGGAAGTAATGATGTATGTCATTGAATTGTTTTAGGAATTAAATGAGATAGTATATTTGAATTCATCCAAATAGGATATATTATTATATAGTGGTAATAAATAAATTCTCAAATCTCAGTGGCTTAACTCCTAAATAGTGTTATTCCTTGTTCATGTTATAAAGTTAGATGGTTGGGGGCTCTGTTGCACACAGTCACTCAGAGAACAGCATGAAAGGAGACTCTGCACCACCTATAGTACACATGGCCTCCAAGGATATTCTGGCAGGGGATCAGAGATGGGAGAGGCACAGCAGCCCTGGAGGCTTGGCTCAGAAGTGACCCATGTCGCCTTTAGTTTATAGGCCAAGGAAACTTGAAATATAAGGGAGACTGGGAACACGGATATTTGTATGTATGGTCTTTCCCACAGCAGCTAAAATGCTTAGCAAAATGCCTGGCACATAACTAGAAGAACTGAATAAATGTTAGTGATTCTCTTCATCATCATTGTCACCACCATTATGATTATTTTAGAGGCAGTGAAGTTTGTAGTTAAGAATCCACCGCTAGCTCTATGACTTTGCACAAACTTTTAGAACTCTCTGAATCTCTGTATCTTCCATTGTAAAATTGATCCATCTCATCAGATTGTCATAGGGACTAAATGAAATAAAGTGCTGCCCTGTAGTAGGCCCTCCAAAAAGATGGTGGTTTTGTTGTTACTACACATTTTTACTCTTTTTTATCAATCGATTAAAACCAATTAAATGCTTATATGTGTGTGCTTTTAATCTAATAGTGCTAAGATTTCTTGATTCATTTTAGTATTTATAAACTAATAAATATAAATTTTTCTCTTCATGGCAGATATATACAATTATTAATCATTCATTCAACAGGTATTTATTAAGTGTCTACTGTGTTCTAGAAGCTAGGGGTAAGCAATAAAGACAAGCAAGGTCTTTGCTTTCGTGGAATTTTGATTCTGGTGCAGTGAAGAGGGAAACAGGCAACAATCAATCAAATATAAATGAACTCTGTAATTTCAGATCATAATTCCTATGAATACACTAAAACAGGAGCATTTGGTAAAGACTAACTGGTAAATATTTCATTTTATATGGTCAGGAAGGCCTTTCTGAAAAAGCAACATTTCAGATTTGAATGACACAAAAGTATTTGGGGGGAAGGACCTTCCTGGTAGAATTCCAAGTGCAAAAGCCCCCAAGCAAGAGCTATGTTGACTTGTCAAATGTAATTAGAGCAGAGCGAGCATTAGGCAGAATGGTTAAAAGTGAGGCCATAGAGAAAAGTAGGACCTTTGTATATGAATTAGAGTTTGATATTTTTTTTCTAATTTTGATGAGAAACTATTGGAGGTTTCCAAGTAGGAGAGGGACACGACCTGATTTTTGCTTCAGAAAGATCACTGACTAGTTCATGGAAAACCAATAACGGGCTATTGAAGAATCTCAGAAGAGATGGTGGTACTTTTGAACAAATTAGGTCGGTTGGGAGATAGACAATAGTGGAAAGATTTGGAATGTGTTTTGAAAGTAGAGTCAAAAGTAGGTAAGGATATGGAGATAAAAGAAGGAAGCCTCCTAGATTTAGGACTTGAGCAATTGGGTGGGTGGTACTGAAATGAAGACGACTGGGGGAAAAATGCATAATGGGATATCACGAGTTACACTTTGGACCTGTAAGGTTTGAGATTCTTCTTAGATGTCCAACTGTCATTCATATGCAAATATTTTGACATTTCAAATAATGTAACAATGTTAGTTTAGGACTGTACCTGTTTTGGGATAACTGTTATGAATGCAATTATGGAATGAATCAATATCTTTCCTTTTCTGTGCTCTGTTGCAAGAAAGTTTAGAACTTAGTTTAGAAGTTCATAAATGACCTCTAAGGAAACATTTGATAGAATTTACAAAGAGACTTATTAATCCAGGCAAATAAATTTTACCTGAGGATCAAAAACAGAAAATTTCTTGTCAATTGAGGATTCATTCAGGATCCAAACGAATTGATTAGCCGGGAAAAAAGAGTTGTTTTTACTCATAATAGGCTCGCATAGCTTTCTTACTTTAAGAAGAACTATGTCAGGTTTTTCCTAATGAAATAAAATATTAGACTGGAATTTTGAGTCAGTTAGTTGTTTGTTGTAGTCTACCACTTCCATGCCCATCTGATGTAGTACCCAGGAAGAAGTGAAAGATACAAGAGGCCATGTTGTATGACATACATGATAACAAGTAGCAGAGGGTAAATGCATTTGTCATTTCAGGGAAGTTCTTATCTGACACAATCATGGAAAAGCCTGTTTTGAAGAGAGAAATGGATGAAGCCATTTAGAATGATGAATTAAACCTGTCTTTTATCTTTTCGATCGTATCCAATAAAATAGTTTATATTGAGCAGGAAGTCCTACCTTCCCTGATCTAAGATATAATGTCGTACAAGATGCACATTGTGTGGATAAATAATCCAATCCACGTTTATTTATATGTAACTCCTCCAAGTTCTGGAATCTTTCTTTGTACTTACTAGTTATGACTTTGTATCTCAGAGTCAGAGTTCCAATTTCAGCACACAAAGCCCTTGCCTTTGGCAGCCGAAAGCCTGTTATTATGGGCAGAGATTAAAATTACCCTGGGCGAAGATCTATAATTTTCTATATTAAGTCTTGGTCCAGTGCCATAATGCTAGTAAAGTGAGGTATGAGTAACTCATTTAAAATTCTTTTTCTCGTGAAGCAATCAGACTAGTAATTCTAAATCCAGTAAAGGAGATAAATCTGGACCACTCTAGTTTGAGGTTTTAAATAAAACACTGAATCCACACAGTGGGATGTGGCTTTCCCCCTCATGTTTCGTCAAATTCCAGGACACCTGTTCTCAATACAGGAAAGAACCAACTCTCTGTTCACCTTTTTCTTTGATGCCTCCCTGAATGAAGGGGCCAAATGTATTGTCTCTCAATTGCTGATGGCCATTTAAGGACGGAGAGGACAGCTCACGGAAGTCCTTCCCTCCAAAGGCAGATGTATGAGGTCTTACACAGCGGACAGCCAGAGCACATGAACGGACGGTCAGGAACGCATTCACAGGATCCTTCTCCAATATGCCATAATCACTTTTTCTTCATATGCCTATATTTTATGAACTATGCCATTTAGCATTGTTCTAGTGCTGTCCTCCTCTGTTATAACTCATATTTAATAGCAGCTTAGAGGTTTCTATTTCTTCTTTTGTTTCACTTGAAGCTTATGCGTGTGTTGTAATATACTTTAGATTTTGTTCAGGGATAACTATAGGTTCTAGAACAACTGTTGAACGTGGAAATTCCAACAAGGAAGTCCAAAGAAAGCCCAGGAACAATCAAAGGCTTTTGTGTAAAAGCCTTTGTATATTCTGTAAATTGTCAAAAATGCTTCAGCCAAAAAAAAGACAGGAACATCAGATAAAACCGTATTGGCATACTATGAATATTTATTGACAGTGGGTAAAGAGAATATGGAAATTCATTATACTATTCTCTCTGCTTCTATGCATGTTTGAAAATTTCCTTAAAGAGAAGTTATTTTTTAAAAAATAAATAAATGAAAGCACACATTTAGAGATGATTGAGCAGTTTGGGGTTTGTTTTCTGTTTTCTTTTAACAAACTTTTGAAAGGTTGTATGTCATTGATAAGTCAGGCTCAAAAATGTACGGGGACAATCTAAAACCTAAGTGGAGAGGAAAAGAAAAATGCTAAAATTCTAGGACATTGTTAAATTTCACATTGTGAGTGATGGAATTTACTCCTTGGAGTATAATTGGAATAATTTTTATTTGATTAGAAAATCACAAAATATATTTTTGTGATTGTTAATGTATTTGCAGCCACTTAAAGACCATTCAATACTCTTTTTTCTAATAATACACATCTAAATAGATGAGGAAGTATACTCAAATCTATTTCTTTTAAAAAATATTCTCTTTCACACATATGCATGCACACACGGACAGATGCACAACTTTTACAGTTCCTTCCACCCCTGCCACTAAAGGAATATGTGCACATGTATGTATGTGTATTTCACATTTGAAAGCAGGCCAGTTAAAGAATTGTGTTATCATTATAGTATTTGGGTTAATCAGGTGATGCTGCAAATTCTCTTTCAAATTCAGATGTTTATATATGTAACGGCTCCATTACCAAAGAAGTTGGGAAGGTCCAATAATATCAAGAGAACAATACCAATGAACACCAACCAAGAATCTGCATTTACATAATAAAATTTAAAGCAGGAAGGAATTTATAATACACTTCCTTTTTTAAAAATTATTGAATTTTATTGCATACAAATTATACTTCAATGAAGTTGGGAGGAAAAGTAGAGACAAGTTATACAGTGTTGCTATGAGACTAAAGGGGAGATTAATGCAAAGCCCTTAGCATAGGGCCTTAGAAATGGTAGATGTTTGATACATGAAGTCATTTTTTAAAAAATTATTTTATTAAGGTTATGTTGGTTTACAACATTGTGTAATTTCAAGTGTACATTATTATATATCAGTTTCTGTATAGAACTCCATTGTGCTCACCCCCAATAATGTAGTTTTTATCCATCACCATACATATGTGCCCCTTTACCCATGTTGCACCCCCGCCCGCCCCCTTCCCCTCTGGTAACCACTAATCTATTCTCCTTATCCATGTGTTTGTTTATCTTCCACATGTGAGTGAAATCATACAGTGTTTGTCTTTCTCTGTCTGGCTTATTTGATGACCATTGTAATAACAATGCTGAGTTAAAGTGAATCCCATCTATTTAATGGAAAAGTCCTTGATTCCATTTAACTTAAGGATTTAGAAGTAGCAGCTCATATGCTAGAGAGACAATCAATAAACATACGAATTATGTTAGGGAGAAAAATTATGAGTGCCTGAGGATTTGCAGCCTTTATTTCTCCTCTGCTTCCTAAAGAATATTTTATATATGTTTTTTATTTTTCTAATAAAGCTAATGGGTGGGCAGAGCTGCAAATTTGGAAGGAGCTGGGACAGACTGGCAACATTCTCTTTTAGAAAAGTACTGGCAAGAAATAAGATTAGATCCTAGGTGATAAGGGGAGGAGGTACAAAGAGAGGAGTCTCTAAAGACTGAGAAAGTCCTGGGCAGATGGGCTGTTCAGAGAAAGTGGAAAGAAAGAGAGAGGGGGACTTATTATGGGATTTTCTTGCGTTTTTTTTTTTTTAAGATAGTAGGGTAGATTTGAATTGCTTTTTAATATTTCTTAATTGTTTTTCTTGCACTTGATTCCATGCTGAGACTGACCAAGAAGGAAGCCAGCTATATTCGTGTTACATAATCATTCACAAAATATTTGATCTACTTTCTTGGTTAATGTTTACTAAAGGTACAAGAATGAATGTCCCCAAAGGAAGCTATATTCTAGTTTTTCCACTTCCATCCTGTCTTCCATTGAAACTCTGGTTTGTTTTAGATTACATTATTGAAACTTTCCTCGACTCCTTTGGGCCTAACTGAAGGAAATTTCTATTCCACTCCTCATTGTCACCAGAGAATTGGGAGCCAGATGGAATAAAGGCTTTCTTGATTCTTAGAATGAAGGACCTTAGACAGTCTCTCTCTCCAACACTCACATTTAAATATGAAAACACTTATTCCATAGTGGGATTTGCTATCTTTACAAAGAAATAAAACCCAAATCTTTAGCTTTGGCAGTGGAAGTAACTTCATATAACTAGGGAAAGCTAGATCTTGAAACTTGATTCTCGTCTCATGAGATGCACCTTCTTCTTGAAGATCCCTTGCTATCATCGTGCTCTGCTCTCAAGATACCAAATCTCCTTTTACTCTGGCACAAAAGGCATGGAGATTGGAACCCTAGTACCTCTCTGATCTCCTCTCCCATCACCCTCCTCCTTCCTCAACTCAGATCCCACATCATTGCCTTTCTCCTGAGGAGCAAAGCACACACCAATCTCAGGGCGTTTGTACTTCTGTCCCTTCTCCTGAAATACTTTCCTTCCACATATCTCCAAAGCTTTCTCCTTCCTTTCATTTAGGTCTTTGCCTAGATCTTTCCAGATTACAGTATCTAAAATATCATTACCTCCCTTGTCACTCTCTGTCCTTTGCATTGCTTTTGACTATTTTTTCTCAGCACTTATCACAAATGAAGTAATATTTGTATATTTGCTTATTTATTGGCTGTCTCTCTTTACTACAACATAATGTCTGTGACAGCAGGGACTTCATTTTGTTCACTGGTCTAGTTCTGCAGGATCTAGAATAATGCCTGGCACATAGTAAGTGTTCAATAAATAATTATTGAATGAATGTATGTTTTTAATGTTCTTCTCTTACTGGTGAGACAAGGCTGTAATCATTCAAGATTGTGATAATTGTGGTAAGAAACAAGAAGAGGATAACAGGAAGCAATATGGAATGAACTATAGAATATCAAAGACCTGCGATTAAATCTTGGTTCTCAGATTTATTAGCTGTGTATACTTGCCCAATTTACCTAAACCTTCTGATCTTTAGTTTTTCATCTCAAAATGGGTTTCAACTAAAAAACAGATTGTTTTGAGGAACAAATGTGATAATGCACTAAAGCATTTAGCATAATGTCAAACACATAAGAAGCTTCATTTCAAAATTGATAACTACATAATTCATCTTACAAAAGTTCATCTGTTCTTTAGAATTTACAATTCATATGAAATCTTAAATTACACTTTACTTTCTTTTCATTTTTATATCTACCAACTAGGAGAATATTCTGAGATGGCTGTTCTCATTATATTTTGAAAAAAGGCAGGAGTTCTCCCTCCTGACCAGCTAAAGCCAGTCTTCTCAGAACCGACTTCCCATATGAGGAAACAGGTGATTGATTTTAGATATGGACATCCCACTTAGAACCAACTTCCCATGCGAACAACCATGTGATTGATTCCAGATTTGATCCCACTCAGAAGACCTCCTCTCTACTCCTCTGAAGGCCTCAGGGTATTAGCCAAAGATTACAATGTGATATGCCCGATACAAAGACAGGAGCAGTTCACCAAATCTAGTAAGAGGATTGTCTCATTTCATTCTCATAAAGGAAGACAGACATTGGCTCAATGTGCTAACTTTCTTTAAGAGTATCCAAAGTGGAAAAAGTAAAGAATGATATTACTTTGTCTTTTACATGATCTGGCAAATTTGACAGGGTCTCTCGTAGGCTATGTCCACAAGAGTGAAACCAAGCAGAGTGTTTTATAGTAACATAGCATATTTCGGTCTTTTCAGGAAGTCGACCCTGGTGAAACAGATCATAATCCTTTTAAAAGAAAAGCTCTCTTTCTTACCACTTTAAGTTTTATAGTCTAAAATAGAACCCTTGAACTCTCATCACTTCTGAAATTCATCACTGTGATGCCTGCAGAGTTTGGGGTCTATTTTCAATGGACTGTACTATTCCTATGGTGGGAATAAAAGAGAGGCATGGCTCCAGGAAAATGGTTCTGAAGGTAATACCTTTTATATGTGTGCCAACAATATGAATAATACCTAACATTTGTTTTGTGTGCTTCGTAGTTCATAAAAGCTGTTCTTTTGCCTATCTTACATAATGGTCACATAATTACTCCCAATCTTTCATTCATTCAACAAATATTTACTATATGTTACTGTATACTAGGTTTGGGGTTAAATGCTGAAAATAAAGTCATATGATCCTGGGACTTAGGGGGCAGCCACAACTTATAAGTGAGTTCCAGGTATTTTAAGTGGCTAGTCCAAGGTTTTACAATGAATAAATAGTAAAACTGAAATATGAAAATAAAATACATTATCAGCAAAAGGATCCTATAAATCATACCTTCACCTCTCCTCAGTTTGTGAGAACTCCCTCAAACATGACTTTTTCCTTTTTTCCTTTTATAAATACCTGGTTGGTGACTGCTTCTACATATTTTGGATCTAATTGTCATGCCCAGGAAATATACACTGTGTTCAATACAAAATATTTACTTCTTTGGTTATGATTATTTTTAAGTAAAAATAAACATATTGCCAGATTGCAATTACTTAGAGTATGTCCAAGATGTGACTAGCCAAATTTGCAATGATGTTTAGGAGACAGGGAAAAGGTTTCCAGTGCCTACTTTAGATAAGAAAGCCTTCTTTACAGACTTATTAAACATTAAATGAATTATTAAGAAATTTAGAGACTCTCTTTTTGCAGAAATACTTTAAAAACTTGACAGATATATCTAATGTTCAACTGGATTAACGTGCAGTCTTGGCTTGCTCAGCCGAGTGGATACAGAAGGAACAATTACAGTGTGCTCTGCTGTTGTCAAGCCATAGGACAGTTTTCAAGGTGCCTTCTGCCCTGAAAAAAAAATAGGCGAGCTTGCTAAAATTGTGTGTGTGTGTGTGTGTGTGTGTGTGTGTGTGTGTAATCTACTATGTTTCAGGAACTACATTATGCTTTGGGAATACAAAGATGAATAACACAGAGATCCTATCCTCAAGAGGCTTTTGAATTAGTATAGAAAAAACAAAGGTGAGCTGAGGTGTTTTACGTATGCCCAGTTAGATGTCTATACAGTAAACACATAAAGGAAGAGATTGAAATTGACTTGTGATTTTTTTTTTATTACTTGTTTAATGTCTGCTTTGCTATCAGAAAGAAAATTCTTTAAGGGCTAGAACTGTGTCCGTTTTTGTTCACTGCTTAAATTTTTCATGGATAGCACAATACCTAGTATATAGCATTGTGTTTCAAATTAATTTTGAATGAATTTCAGGCAAAGGTGAATGAATAAATTGAATGAATGTATTAAAAAATTAATTAATGGTAGATTCTCTGTATGGGAACTTGGGGGATGGGAAAAGAGGTCAGAAAAGGTTTTATGAAAGTGATTAAGTGGGAAAAGAGGGAAGCCAGTCCAGACAGAAGGAGGAGCATAAGCAAATCTAGGAAGATGTGAAAGGTCTCTACCCCTTTCAAGTAGTCCTGTAAGGGGAAATGGAGACCTGTATATTTAGGTCATGATGTTGGATGGTGTTTTGTGCTAAGGAGCTTGGATTTTATCCTTTAGGTGAACATGTGGAGGATTAACATGATAGGTTTGCATTTCAGGAAGATCTACAGGCAGTTGAAATCCCTATAAAATACCTTTAAAGTTCAGTCCCAATGGAAGAGTTAGTACCTATTTAAGAAAAATGGATTTAGGACAGTTACTCAACCTTCCCCTGAGGTAGTCTAGCCCTAAGCTGTTTTATCCCTTTTGTTTCTATAGCAAGAACAAATGGATATTCTATTTTAGAACCATTTGTGTGCATTGTTTTTACACTAAACTCCTCCATAGGTGGGGCTGCCATGTTATTTATTTATTTTTTTATGATTCTTTAGGTTGGTTTATCCATAGATGTTTACAGCACATATGGTCTTTAACACCTCTTTGAAAAACTGAGTTTCTAGTATCTGGGTTAAGTTTATTTAGTATCGATTAGCGAGTGATTCAGACTACATGAAAGCACTCCTCAAATTGTCTCAATTTCAATACCTTGGCTCTTGAATCAGAAAAAGCTCAGTCCCAAGCCATTGTTGCTGTAAATCCTTCACCCACTGAAGGTGAGCTTTTCGGCCCAGCTGATGCCTCTGGCCTTGTGAACGGATACCTACAGTGTAATATGTGGCTTTTGCTTTGAAGCTGGAATTATATTGATTTCTACTAATTCAGTTCACTGCATTTTGGGAATTCTTTCAGCCTATAGCACAGGAAATATATGCTTAGAAACAGCATGTGGGAAATTGAGCTATGTTTTCTTGACCTGAGTTTGAGTTCACTTTGGGGGTGCATATGTGTTTTCTTCCTTGGTTTAGGATTGTTAAGTGGCTACTGGGAAGAAAGCTGATGTTTTTCATTATAAGATTCATCCCTACCTTTCCCTCTCCATTTGTTTT
This sequence comes from Diceros bicornis minor, assembly GCF_020826845.1. Classification (NCBI taxonomy): domain Eukaryota; kingdom Metazoa; phylum Chordata; class Mammalia; order Perissodactyla; family Rhinocerotidae; genus Diceros; species Diceros bicornis. The sequence continues at coordinate 34,123,650 of NC_080741.1, forward strand.
TTCCTAGGGCAGTTAACATGAGTTCCACATGAAATTAGAGCTACACCTGGGATTAGGACTTGGAATTCTTTCTTGCTTTTTTTCTTTTTCAAGTAGGCTGGCTAGTTATATTTAAACATGGAAGTTATTGGACTTCATGCTCTCTTAAAAGAGGAAAAGGTTGTGCTCTCACTCTTCAATCCTTTAAAATTTCATTAGTATAAGGAATCTTAAGAAAGTTATTTTGTCTATCTGTTTGCATTTATTTTATAATTTGATCAACAGATAATGACATGTGTATTACCGTCAGCCACTTTGTGAGGCCACTGGGGTGATGCTAAGCAAAGGTGAATAGGACCCAGCTCCTGACTTCAATCAAATCAAATTCTCATAATAGTGGAAGAGAACATGCATTATGGAAATTTAATGAGATTTAGCTGGTCCCCTATTGATGGACATTTATAAATTATGATACATGATAATTATGCTACAATACTGAGCAGCATTTCAAAAGGGTGATATGTACTAAAGTGGAAAGGTCTTCATATATAATTAATAGAAACAAACAACAAAACCAACCTGCTGAGCAAAAGTGTTCCCTTTGGAATTAAAAAAAAGAGAGAGAGAACTAGATAGATGGATCAATAGATATATATTTATGCATTTTCCTGGAAGGAATTATAAGAAAAGGGGGGTGAGGAGTTAGTTAAGATGAGGTCTTGCACTTTTTATTTTTAACCTTTGTATTGTTTGAATTTGCTAACTTTATACATGTGCTTTTTCCATTTATGTATTTATTTATTTTTAATACCAAAGGCATATCTGCACTATAAGATTATAGCTGTATTTTTTTCTTCTTGTACCGCTTTCTAATAAAAAGTGCATTGTTGCACAGAGTATAGAGTAATCTATAGATATTACATACAGTATGCAAAGAGATCTACCACAGGCAAGTACAGTGCCATGGAATGTTGAGGAGGGAGGAATGAGGCAAGACCAGATAATGGCCCATCTTGGTCAATAAATAATATTCTCTTATTTTTAAAGATGTTTATGCTAGAGACCTTTTTCTTGATGTTTTTCCTTTCATCCACATAAGGTTCCCCAATCTGTAGTTGGTACGTAAGTTATAGGCAAATCGGCTGATGCTTCTTAGAAGTGCTGTTACTTTCCACTTGCTTGGTGTCAAAACATTGTCTTCATTTAGCACAGATGATGTTTCAGTCATATTCCCCATCAAATGAACTAAATTTAACCTTCAACACATACTTCACGTTCCATCTACTTGAAACATTAAATTTCTCTGTTATTCTCCTTACGGGGTTTGATTTTTCTTCTAAAAATAATCTTTTCCTATATAAAAAGAATTATCAGAGAATTGTTACAAATAAAAAAATGATGATGTTTTAATATTTAAAACAGAGAGATGATCTTGAGATAATTACTTAGGCCATAATATGATTTATCAGAAAATGATTTTCTCTGTCTTGTTTCTAGGCAAACAGCTGTTCTCTGCTTTTATTATCACTATGGGGCATTTTCCTTTCCTGTAAGGCTGTTTCCCATAGTAGAGAATTATATTTAAAACTAAGTATAAGCATTAATCCATTACTGAGGGATAAAATTGGGACTGTACATGCAAATTACACTTTCTTTGAAGTGTGTTATTAACTTTTTCTTTATTTTCCACGTTTTGGGTTTATATTCTTTTGCTCATTTTAGCTTAAGTGATGGGGTAAACATGTGTCTGACACTTATAAATATAACCCATGTAATTTGTTTACTCTGTTAAAGCAAACTGTTATTAGAGTGGCAGTGTAAATCATCTTAGGAGAGCTCACTGGTTGCTTAGTTTTCAGTTCTAATTCCAACCTGTTGCAGAGTACCACTGTAATCGTATCTTAATGAATAGTCACTCTTTTTACTCCATCCCCAACTTATGAAGTCAATCTCAAGAACTGTTTAAAACTCATTTCCTTTTACCTTCGATGGTAAGGAAGGTAGAAAGTAAGCAGTTGGAGAGAGCATTTGATTAGAAATCCAGAGAACACAGTTCTGGGTGTGACTTTGCCACCAGCTATCGTATATTAGCTGGCAATTCATTGAACTTTCATTTTCTTTATTGACAAAATAAAGAGCTGGAATTAAATAAACTTTAGGGTCATATAACAGACAGAGGCTATATACCTTCCGAGATGGAAGTTTATTGCAGCTAAGAATTACCCAAATAACTACACCTCACTTCATCTATTATGGTAAACAAAACATAATTAAATGGCAAATAGGATGCTAGGGGCTGAAAAAAAATGTAACCAAATAGTCTACCTTGCCATATGCCAAAGGCTTTCTAACTCCAGATATAATAATTCTGTTGTAAACTTCAAGTAATTTTTGCCATGTAAATTGTGGTTTAAATTTGGCACTCGATAGATCTACATCTAGAAATATATCTATATACATATATACACATACACACACATATACATATACGCACAAGAAGTCTCTCATGTATAGAACATATGTGGGAGAGAAAGTGAATATTTTTAACAAATCATTTGCAGACAAATCAGAGGACTTTGCAAAACTTTCCTGGATATAACAGAAACAAGTATTTTGGAATAAGTTGGGGAAAAATAAGGACTTGGCTTCCAACATACAGTTAGTAAGAAATACACTTATATCTATATTTTTACATTATTGTTCTTTATTCTCAATCACTATAGACTACTCCTGTCTACATACAGAAGGAAATGAGGGATGCTGGTCAGGTATAAGACGGCAGAATGCTTAAGGACTGTGGAGCATTGGAGCTGAAAGGAGTTCACATTCATTGTTGTAAGGCTGCCGTTTTTCAATTTCAGGTCTATATGGCCGCAGGTGTTCTAAAAGTATTTCAACTAAATTTTATCATTGCATCTATCTCATTCGTTCTTATTCTATTCAACAAACATTTGATGAAAACCCTGTTGTTAGCCAAACTAAATAACACTGGGTATTAGCTTTCATGTGCTCATTCATGATCTGGCATTTGGCACAGGGGGGAGCCAGGCATGTGAACTGTGATGTTTCGAAACTCTGTGTGGTATTGGATGTGATTTCTAAGCTAGAGGATGTTCTATGACTATAGTGCTAGAAGTTGATGTCCATTTTATAGTCCCAAAACACCTATCCATATTTCTATTATAGCATCCATTGCAATCTGTTAGAGTTTTCCTTTTGTTTGTCTTTCTCCTCTCTAGACTGTGAGTGCTTTGCCAAGTGCAAAGTCCAGGGTAATGCAGCATATCTCATATACTGAAGAGATTTGAAGGTTTTTAAAAACTGAATGAATGTGTAAAAAAATTTCTGAGTTTGATTAACATCCTTCGATTTGTATTATTTATGAATCCATTAGTATGAACAGCTTTTTAATCTGCAGGTCACCCAGAATATCATAGGAATAGTTTTGTGTTTTTAAAATTTGTTTTATTTATTTTATTTTATTTTTTTTTTTATATTTTTATTTATTTATTTTCTCCTCCAAAGCCCCAGGAGATAGTTGTATGTCATAGGTGCACATCCCTCTAGTTGCTGTATGTGGGACGCGGTCCCAGCATGGCCGGAGAAGCGGTGCGCCGGCGCGCGCCCGGGATCCGAACCCAGGCCGCCAGCAGCGGAGCGCACGCACCCAACCGCTAAGCTGCCGGGCCGGCCCAAAATTTGTTTTATTTTTTAATTGAAAACTAATTTATATCTACACAGTAAAACACAAATAAAAGGTAGTTCCTAGATCAAAATTTTATCGTATTTTAACTCAGTTCTTGAAGTTCTCTTTTTTTAACTCCTTTATCTTATCCCTTCACTCTTACTCTGAGATTTTATAAGCTCATCTCTAATAGACTGCTTCTGTTGTCATTAGCTTATCTTCTCCATCCAGCTCTTCCCACCCTACCTTTATTTTTTTTCTGAAGTAAGATTTATAATCTGAGGTAAGGAATTTTTAAATTTAATATTTAAACCACCAGACCTGTAAGTTATGGTAATAAAGAGATATTTTTAAAAATCATCACCACAATCTAATATAAATACCAGAAGAATTGAAGTAAATTGAAGGCTAAAAATCAAAAATGTTCAACTTCTCCAAAGGACAGCAGGAGTTATGCTATTGATGTATATTAGCTAAAATGTGTGTCAACATCTGCTTGTTGAATATGATGTTCGAGAACATTCTTAGTGGATCATAAAACTGAAGGTGTGTTAAGTTTTAAATAGAAAGTCAAAATAAAATTTTCTACCTTAATCTTGCTAAGCAAAATGTTTGTTGTTTCGTCTGTTTCTTTGCTTAAAGCAACAAATCCTGTAAACCATTAGGTTATCTTATCAGTTTATGCATTGAATGTTTCATGTTTAATACAAAGTTTGGAAGACTAGAAATACTCCACTAAGCAAGCAAACAGTAATTACTCCTTCATAATTACCATGCAACTTTATTGCCGTGCATTGTTATAATTATCTTTTAAATGCTCCCCATTTGCATGATAGACCATAATGTCTTCTAGCACATTACAATCTGTGGCTTATAACTGCATCTCACTTCCACAAAGGCCTAGTCTTCATTTAGTCTCTATTTTAACTACTGTTAAAAGAGACTAAACAAAATTAATTGGCACCATAACACTGCAATAAGGAAATTGTAGACAATATAATATTTCTGTGCTACTGAAATCATCTCATTATTCAGAGGACTCGTATTTAACATCTGAGATGTATGTCTCCTTCAGTTAAGGAGCCAGTCATAATCAAATCAGTGCTTCTCAAACTTGAGCGTACACACAAATCACCTGAGGATTTGGCTCAAATGCAGATTTTGAGTCAGTAGGTCTGGGGAAGGGCCCAAGAGTCTGCACTCCTGATCAGCTCCCAGGTACTGATATCATTGCTCCTGGTCCTTAGACCACACTTCGAGTAGCATCTCTTTCAAGCATTATGTGTAACTATGCCCAAAAGGCTGTTAACCGTATGCGTGGCTGTACACACATACACACACATACACACACAACACACACATATGTAAATTTCACCCTGACCTCTGCTATAATCACTTTTGATCCTCAAGCCTGGAAATTAATTGTTACTGTCAAAGGACTTAACACAAACAGAAAGAGCGTTCAATCTACAAAAGTCTGCCGAGTAAGCGCTAGGTAATTTCACTCCGAAGTGAGATGAGGTAAAGTCAGAGTCTTCTCAAAGAATGTTACGTTTGAGCTAGATTTTGAAGGTAGATTAGTAGTTTGCCAGATGGAGGATGTGTGTGTGGGGTAGCTGGGAAAGGAAATTCCAGGCAGGAAGAAAGACATTTAGAAGTGAGGGGACTGTAAACTACGTGGGGTGGGAGGAGAATGATGAAAGGTAAGGTTAAGCGGACAATTCTTTTATGATCAAGGAGTTTGGATTTTGTCTTGCAGGTATTTGGAAATCACCTAAGAACTAGAAGATGATATAAATCTTAATTCACCTAATTTACTAATATTTTCTCTTCCATTCTCAATGAAATGTCCCCCATTGGCAACCCCCCTTGGCAATCTAACAATCAGAATTACATTCCTGGAATTCAAGGATAATATTATGAATATTCCATCTCTTTTTAATAACATATTTGAAATTTTGTTTCTAGGGGTTTATTTTTTTAATTCGTTTAGCAAAACATTATGGCCCTATCTGCTTTCCCATCGTAATCATCTTCAAATTAATAATGTAACAGCACATGTTTCAACCTAGCAATGTCAATAAATATAAATAAGTCTTTATCAACATCCATAGTATAACAGTTTATGAGCCTCAAATATCGGGTGGCTAAGGTTTGAGGCCTCTAAGACACTGTAAAACACAATTCACAAAGACATCGCAGTTAAAAGTTAAAAAAAATCTCACTTCATGACTTTTTAAATTTCTCTTATTGTTAAAAATATTTTTTTGAAAGTTCTCTTTTCAATAATGGAGAACTTCAAGGTAGGTTCTCATAGCCTGTCTATATTTGATCCTTGGCAGGTTAGAATATTGTTATTTGGTAATATTCATTTCAAAAATGCTTCTGCAAAATTTTTTATGCCAGTGGGTAGAGAAATCTTAAGGTTAATAATTTGCTCAGGGCATTTTATCTTCTGGCCATTGCTGCCCCCTAAATTCTATAGCTTCCAAGATTTCTCAAAAAAAGACTTTTAAATATGTATGTGTATATGTGTGTGTGTGTGTGTGTGTGTGTGTATGCATATATATCATATATATCAATTCCCTTGTTTAAATAAATGTACAGTATATATGCATATACTCATTATATATATTCAAAACATATACATTTAATACATATATTTAAACAAAGGAATTGGGAAAACCAGACCTTTTTAGATATGTTATTATAGGTATGTAATTGTTTTAGGGAGGGCAAGCTAAAGATAGAGATTACCTCTTTCAACAAAGAAAGAGTTCCTGGAACTTGGCTCTAGAAAGTTATTATTTAACATTTTATTTTGGGATCTAGAGAAAGAAAACCCCAATAAAAATCTATTGCTGTGGGGATGACACTATGCTTTTCTTAGTAGTGAAATACAGCTTTGATGGATTTAAACTGCCAATAGGTCTCTTGCAATTGAGTGACAAAAAAAATAATAGTAATAATAATTTTTTAAAAAGCCAGAAAAAGGAACACAAAGCTTCACTGTTGGCAATTGCATGTTAACACATATGACCTGCATCTTATTCAGGAGGTGATGGAAGCCAGACTTTGGTGATGACTCACAAGGGGGACCTGGGCTGTAGTGGGGAGATGGTCCAATGACAAGCTGTAATCAGCAAGAACCATTTTTGAAACACAGTTCCTCTCCATGAGCAAATCTTCTTTTCATTGTTCTTGGAGTATAGTTGAAAGTTCTGCAGCCAAACTGCCATGGGATTAAAAGGGAACAGGGCTGATGAAAATTAAGCCCAGTTGATTAAACACTCTGACCTCTGAGTCTGACAAGTGATCAGGTTTTACAGCTGGTAACTGGGCTTTGGCTAATAGAGATGCTAAGCAATAATGATAGCTGTAGCTAACATAGATTTAATATTTATTTATGTACCATACACTGTTTCAAGCCTTTTCCATGCATTAATTTATTTAATCTTCACAACAGCTCTCTGAGGTAGATAACATTATTATTCTTATCTTATACATAAGGAAAGTGAGTGACAGAAATGTTAAAAAAAAAAAAGTCCAGTGTCTTGTAGCTAGCAAGTCAGGGAGTCAGACTTCAAACTCAGGAAGCAGACTGCTACCCCTAACAATTAAATGCACCCAAAGAAGTATGTGTTAAACATGAACACTATAGAAACGTGAACAACCTAAAGAGAAGCCGTTATCGTATTCTAGACTATTAGAACCGGTATACTATGTACCCTAAAAGAATCAGTTTTAGGAAACAATAAAGAGAATACTGCTTTAGAAACTAGAAAATATGACTCATGAAAGTCATTATTCAAAACAGCATAAAAGGTAGATTCTACAATTCTTTACAGCAGGAAATTTAAGATATTTCTAGATTTGCCTTTTGTGAGAAATTTGTACTATTGCCAGTGATAAACTCATATGTTAGCATGACCATCCCATTTGAATGGATGAATATACCTTGAATCTTTAAAATGGCAAGAGAGAAAATATCCTATAGCGAAGAATGATTTTATGTATATAAATATATACTTTTGAAATCTCACAGGAAATTTTCTTACACATAGAATTTTGGGGGCCTAGTGATTGTATTTACTCTTTGGTTTTTCATCTAGAGAAAGAATTTAGGCTCCTTCTAATGTGATGGCAGCAGCTGTCTGCAGACATTTCATGACTCAGCTTTTCCCTGGTGTGATTTTTATGGCTTCACCAAAGTCATCAAAATCAGCAGCTTATAAGAGCAGACAGTTGAAAAGTACTTGTGCTCAGTGAGGCAATGACATTTGTTGAGTGCCCTCTGTGTACAGAGTTATGTGCCAGGATGAGTTACATATTCCTACATGCTGTCTTTACAGGGTAAGGAAGACATTTTATTTTTCATTTCTCTTGGCCAATTGTGACCCCCTGTGTGTTTGAGCCATTTCCTCCAATACTGATTAGTAGAAACTGCTGCTAATAAAAACTAAACTGAATAGATTGAGTAAAATACTACTGCCTTAAAGCCAAATGATTTTCAAATATGTATTTGTAGATATCTCTTGGCCTGTATTCTTTTTCTGCTATTGATTTTGGAGACAATTGGGAGTCTCGTAAATTCCATAATTTTTTGCTTCCTCCGGATTAGTAAATACAAGCACCCTAGCTGGGAGTGGGGATGGAGAGAAACAAGTGTTGGGGAAAATGGTATCAGTTCTCTCTTAGGGTAATAACATTGCATATCAAGACAAAATCTTAGTAGCATGAAACGATAAAGATTTCTTCAGCTCACACATTGGTGGGATGGTCTTGACCTATCTCACCTGGGCTTATACATTTTTCTGTGGTCAACTGCATGTTATCTAGGTACCCCTGCTGATCTTAGATGGGCTCGCTGACAAGTCTGAGTGGTGGCTGGCCATTAGATGGTCTAGTTTGGCCTTGACTGAGATACACATCTACATTTGTATCTCATCCTCTAGCAGGCTAGGCTGGGCATATTCATGTAGCCAAGCAGAGAAGCAAAAGAAACAAGCCTCAATGCTTAAAACCATTTCAAGTTTCTGCTTATGTCTCATTTGCTAATATCCCACTGGCCAAAGCAATTCACATGAGATCAGACCAAGAGTCAGGGTGAAAGGGCTCAATAATACTACATGGCAAAAGGCAAGGATCTAGGGAGGGGTAAAGAATTAGGACCATTGATACAATTAATCTTTAGCAGAACACATTTTCCCAGGGGCTGGAGGGTGGGGGTTCATTTTGTTTTTCAAATTGTAGACTTACAAATTAGTATTTGATTTATTCAAGCAAATGAACTAACAAAAATCTCTCCCAGCTATGTTAATGCATTGATCAAGTCTGTTATGCCAATATGGCTTTCTTTTTATTCATTCATTTTAACTATGCTTGTGGTAATAACAAGTACCAATTTTTCCAGTCAAGTCGTGATGTGGAGGGGGCATCAATTCTCAAAGAATAATTTTTGCCCTCTTGTGTTTTAAAAGACTGTCATTTTGCAATGGCATTGTTGGAAGAGGAGTTCTGTCATACTGTAGTTTTGGCCACTTTTTCTTAGGAAATAAATTTACATAAGTCACCTAGGATCATCACATTCCCCCCTAGTCCATGATTCACTTGTTAGGGCTGTATCTTTTGGCTAGATTTTATCATGTGAGTTCACTTAATATTCAAATAATTACTCTCCCTGAGATTCTGACAAAATTTTACTGGAAAATTAGAGTGAAAGGGGTTGGATGGACAGTCAAGTTCTAGCCTTTTTGAAATTGCAAAGGATTAATGAGAATAAGAAGCTAATTTGGTTGCAATTAGCAAAATAGCTCCCTTTTTAGAAAGAAGCTCCTAAGCATCTCTGTCCAAAATAGAATCCTACAGTTTCTACAGTGAATATAGTTGCTTTGAGGAAGAAATATTTATCCACAAACAAATACTGGTTATGAATATGTTTCTATCATAACTGGGAGAGGTCGATTCTTGACTCTTCTAAGGCAAATTCACATTCTGCTTCAACTGATTGTGTTTTCAACAGTATTTGTTATATTCTTTTATGGTCTGCCAGGACCTTCTTGAAGCCCGGTTAGTTAGAACAGCGGCCAACAGAGTTGAGAGGAAACGGAGGCCAAATATCTCTCCAGAAGCAAGACTACTTCAAAAGATATGCATTACAAAGCACTACTGTGACTCAAATAATCACTTGTTTTTAAGGGGGATTTGCTAATGTAGAATTGGTTTCTTATCTTCCCAGCCCCTAGTGAGCCTTTACTGTGCAAATTCGCTGATGGAGGACAAAAGAAGCGACAGAATCAAAGCAAATACACCCAGAATGGAAGGCCTTGGCCCAGGGAAGGAGAGGTGAGTCCTGACTGACTTTTGCTCAGAAATTTGGCAGCAGACATCCCTCTGAAGGGCGGCAAGGCAGACATTTGGGGCCATGATGAAATCACGTCCTGTGGAAAACCAAATGGCTTCAAAGGGGGCAAATGAGCAGCCCTCTATTAATGTGCTCAAAATAAAATTACTCGGGGCCGGCCCGGTGGCGCAAGCGGTTAAGTGCGCGCGCTCCGCTGCGGCGGCCCGGGGTTCGCTGGTTCGGATCCCGGGCGCGCACCGAAGTACTGCTTGGTAAGCCATGCTGTGGTGGCGTCCCATATAAAGTGGAGGAAGATGGGCACCGATGTTAGCCCAGGGCCGTCTTCCTCAGCAAAAAAAGAGGAGGATTGGCGGATGTTAGCTCAGGGCTGATCTCCTCACAAAAAAAAAAATAAATAAAAAAAAAAAAAAATAAATAAAATTACTCAAGGAGGAGTATAGGACTTCAAAATGGACCTCAGTTCTGCACTACAGTAAGTCTTCTGCCTTTAACAAAACTTGAACCCGATAGGCACTCACAGACTTATCCACAAAGATTTGATCTGTAATTGTATAATAGTTATAAAATGAGGGTATAATTACTTAAGAAAATATTTGCAGCAAAATCAATAGTGAGAGTTGAACGTTTGTGTTTTGAAAAGGAAACAAACAAAGATTTAAATTTATTTCATTCCACCATTGAGATGCTCCACTTGCACACGTGTGTGTGTTTATGCATATGCCCACATGTTCATAAATGTGTTGATATATGTTTTATATATGTATACATCAATCTAAAATGTGATATTTTCTGTTGGCCAAGAAGGAGGAAAAAAAGTTGATACACATAAAGTTTTCTTTTCACAACAAGGGGAAGAGCATGTGACAGTTTATCATCCATTTACCCTCCTAAGACAAAACAGTAGAAAAGCAAGCTTAAGGATCCAATGCCACATGGGAATGGATTCCTTTTGGTTATTTTTGTTGTAAGAAGACAAGGACAGGTGTCTGGGCTTCTAAGAGGTCTTTTCGTACTTTGAGAAATGGAATGGAGTTGTTTGAATGACTTGAATAAATGCCATCTTGCACCAAGGCCATAATTTCAACAGAAGAGCTTTATTTAGTATTTCTATTCAAAGCACCTACTTCATCCATTTATCATTTAAGAAGCATCCTACTTGATGCAGCATTTTACATTTTCAACACTGAGAGAACAGTTGTAGGGAAAGAAAGGAGGCTGGGATTTTTCTCAGCAAAACCTTTAGCCAGTTTTCAGTTTTTAAGACTGTCATATGTTTTCGGGCTGGCCCCGTGGCTTAGTGGTTAAGTATGCACGCTCCGCTACTGGCGGCCCGGGTTCGGATCCCAGGCGCGCACCGACGCACCGCTTGTTGGGCCATGCTGAGGCCGCGTCCCACGTACAGCAACTAGAAGGATGTGCAACTATGACATACAACTATCTACTGGGGCTTTGGAGGAAAAAAAAGGAGGAGGACTGGCAATAGACGTTAGCTCAGGGCCGGTCTTCCTCAGCAAAAAGAGGCGGCTTAGCACGGATGTTAGCTCAGGGCTGATCTTCCTAACAACCAAAAAAAAAGAATTAAAAAAAAAAAAAAAAAAAGACTGTCATCTGTTTTGAGTATTTCCATGCAGGTCTCAAAACCCCTGTTAAAGTGTATAGTTATGTTCAAGTACTGTATAATCTATAACTCATTACCTTAAGACATGAAGAAGAGAATCACCATTGAGCACTTGAAACTGATTAGAAAAGGCAAGAGTTTCAATATTCTCAACCTTTAGAAAGGCAGTTTATGCTATGTTCAAAAAAGGGGACGAGCAGGGAACGACGCCTGTGTTTTTAGCGTGCAGTTTAGTGATCAGCAGGTGCCCCACTGCCCCCAGAAGACAGCTATTTCTGATAATGTTTGTTATCCCATACCAAACATCCGTAGTCTAGACAGACTCATTTGATCTTTTAAAATTTGGTTGGTCAGCTGCCCGCTGATTAGAGAGATTTCTGGATCACAGACCATAACCCAAAAGCCTCAACACTCAATTACGTAATTTAGCACTAACGGCTGAACTTTTAGTTCCTGTCTCCTTAAGAATCTGTATTATTACATTCACAAAATAGACGCCACTTGTAGCAAGACAGCTCACCTGAGTCTACATTTCTTAGAAACCAAACCAATAAACATAAGGGAAATGTAGAGTTAGAGCTGCCACCGCGCTACGGTATACGGAATCCAGAGCTTTGGGTTTAGAGCGTGGTCAAGACCATGGGTACCACTGGCATGGAAGCGTTATGGAGTCAAGTTTAGCACCCAGAGCATCTTATAATTTAAATGTAGGTTAAAACCTACATTTTTCAAAAGCTACTTTTTAAGAGCTATAGATTTTCCTGTTGAACTGTGAAAATCGAGTGACACTGATAAATTTATCTCTGTTAAATAATAATAGAAATTGGGCCCGTCCTGTGGCTTAGTGGTTAAGTGCGCGCGCTCCGCTACTGGCGGCCCAGGTTCGGATCCCAGGCGCGCACCGACGCACCACTTCTCCGGCCATGCTGAGGCCGTGTCCCACATACAGCAACTAGAAGGATGTACAACTATGACGTACAACTATCTACTGGGGCTTTGGGGAAAAAAAGGAGGAGGATTGGCAATAGATGTTAGCTTAGAGCCAGTCTTCCTCAGCAAAAAGAGGAGGATTAGCATGGATATTAGCTCAGGGCTGATCTTCCTCACAAAAAAAAAATAAAAATAAATAATAATAGAAATATATTCCAAGTATGCAGGTACATTCTGAGAAAAGAAATCAGAAAAAGAAATGTCCTGCACTAAAAATATAGTTATCAAATATCTTGGTTTTGAGATGAGCATGTTAATTTTTACAACTGGATTATGGTCTTAGAAGTAGATACACCAAGAATGTTGGATAACTTTGTGTGCCCATTGACGGGTCAAAACTTTGTTTATGACTCCTTTTACAATTTCCAATTCTTTCCATGAGACTTCATTCAGTCTTGCATTACACAATTGCCTCTGGCTGGGAGCAAAGGAATTTACCTCAAGAGGTAATCAATGACCTTACTCTCCTGCCTACGTGTTCCTTGAGGCAAACTTTACCTCTTGGAATGCAAGGACACATCTCATTCATCCGCCCCCGTACCCTAATCTTTGAGGCTAACCAGACCACCTAATACTTTCTCTTTTGACATTTCTATAGAATACTAAAAATAGCTAAACTGGTATATAATGGCCCCGCACAGGCACTTCCATGCAGCAGCTCTTGACTGCCCCTGGGTCCTGTCCCCATGCTGAACACAAACTAAAGGTGCACAAACGAACGAGCGGCTCATGTCTGAAAATTCTTTTTCGACTCAAGACTCAGTGGCCCCACATCACCCATCATTATATATTTTTCATTTCTGTTTCCCCTTGCATTGTACTTGCTAGAGTAAATTAAAGTATATTAGTATGGCTGATGAAATATGATATCATACAAATTAATACTATGTAAGTAGTATTTAACTAATTTTTATCTATCAGTAAATTTTAATGACTGTATTTCATTGATTCTAAGACACGCGTTTTTGTTGTTGGTTTTCCGCGTTTTAACACTTCTGAAATTGGTTCTCCTCCTGTAATCAATGGCGTTATAACAACACAATTTGCATTTGCTCCTGTTAGTCACCTGGGGGCACTACCTGCATTCTTTGCTTAAGGTCATTGACTGCATGGATTGCATGAGTTGAGATTCTAACCAAAGCCAGGACTGTGGGTCAGATTCTCAGGGAAATTTTTTTTTGTCCCTTTCCTCTATCCATGGTCAAGATTGAGACAGCAACTTTCCTGGAAGTCCATTTCTGGTGGGTGGTTTTGCTTTTCATTTACCTTTACACAAAAGGTATAGCTGTTTGGCAGTACAACTTTTTAAGATCATTTTGAGTGTATGTTTTTGCTTGTTTGTTTTGTCGTACAATATAATGATATTTTTAAAAAGATCATTTTGAATGTTTGTTTTTGCTTGCTTGTTTGCTTTATCGTACAATATAATAGTATACCTTCCAATCATTGTTCCCTTAAAATGAAAGATGAGGGGCCGGCCTGGTGGCGCAAGAGGTTAAGCGCATGCACTCTGCTGCGGTGGCCCAGGGTTCGCGGGTTCGGATCCCGGGAGTGCACCAACGCCCCACTTGTGATGCCATGCTGTGGCAGCATCCCATATAAAGTAGAAGGAAGTAGGCACAGATGTTAGCCCAGGGCCAATCTTCCTCAGCAAAAAAAAAAAAAAAAAAAAAAGAGGAGGATCAGCATCAGATGTTAGCTCAGGGCTGATCTCCCTTACAAAAAAAAAAAAAAAAGATGATAATTTAGATTCTGATGCTTCAGAATTTGAGATACTGGCACAGATTGTGGCTAATGTTTACTTTTCCTCTTTCTTGAAAATCAGGTAAAAAATGATAGTGTGAAAAGGATTTCTGATGAAATGCTTAAGATACAAAACCAGTGGATTGCAAGCATCTTAGAAGTACCTTCAACATGACAATTGATAGGCTAATTAAAATTTTAATTTCCTATGTAAAGCTGTTTTCTTCTGGGTGACATTTTGATAACAGTTCTTTTAGCATAGTTCGGTGAAATGCATTTCTTTACCAAAAAAATCTAATACTGAAAACTTTATACACATAAATTAGTGTAAATTAGCAAGGTTTTGAAACATAAATATATGCTGGTAGACATGTTTTTGCATAAGTGAAAAGCACAGGGATATTTTAAAGTTATTAACTAATCTCTCAAGTGACAACTGCAACTCTGAGCAGAATGATTGGAGATAGAAGCTATTAGCCCTCTCTTTCCTGGTGTTCTACAGGTCTTATCGTTTTATTTCTTAATGCAGCAGTTCTCAAACTCTTTGGTCTCGGGATCCCTTTATACTCTCAATAATTATTATTTATTAGATCATTAAAAAAAACCATTACACATTAACAAAAATAGTATTTTTTACAGAAAATACTATATTTTTCAAAGCAAAGGTAATTTGTTTTTTGGAGAAGAATGGCACTGTTTTTGCAAATCACTTTAATGTCTGGCTTAGCAAAAGATAACCAGATTTCCATGTCTGTTTCTGCATTCAGCCTATTGCAATATGCTGTTTGGTTTAAGCATATGAAGAAAATTAGCTTAACATGGATGTGTCATTGAAAAAGGAGGACCTATGGATCTCCTCAAAGGATCTGAGGAACACTTAGGTGTCCTTAGGCCACACTTTGAGAAGGACTATCCTAGAGAAGCTTGAGCCAAGGACAGGGCTGATGTTCAACTTCTATATATGAGAAGAGCCATGCAACTTGTTCAAATATTAAAATGTATCTGTATTATTTGGTAAACAGCCGTTGCACTAGTCCATCAGTATAACCTGACTGCCTCTTCCACCCTAGTGCCTCCTCCAGGACCTTTCCAGCAAGAATGGGGTGCTGACTGGCACAGCAGGAGTTCCCCAGGATCCTACTTGAGTATTTACATTCTGGTTGGCCAGTACTTATGCCACACTGGTGGTGAAATGTTTTTAATGTCACCCCAGCTCAGAAATGGTCTCACTTTAATTTGCTGTGACTCTCATGACATTACACTGGCCAAGTGTTCCAGTACATCTGAGACCATATTCTCAGTTCTTTACTTCAGGCAAAATGTTGCCCAAATTGATCTTGTTAGTGCTCCCCCAAATGACTGGTCTGGAGTCAGGAATGCTTCAAATCAATCCAAAAATATATCAGGAACATGAAGAGGAACTCCCGTTGCTTCCTCCTATATTTCCAAAGAATATATTTCCAATGACTACCAAAAAGCCACCAAATTTGTTTGGACTCTGTACCTCAAATAATAAGAACAACTAATCAAAAAACGTTCAACCAGGGGGCCATCCCGGTGGCGAAGCCGTTAAGTTTGCGCGCTCTGCTTTGGCAGCCCGGCCAGTTGGGATCCTGGGCGCGGACCTATATACCACTCATCAAGCCATGCTGAGGCAGTGTCCCACATAGAGCAACTAGAAGCATGTACAACTGTGATATACAACTATCTACTGGGGCTTTGGGAAGAAAAAAAAAAGGAAAAAAGGAGGAAGATTGGCAACAGATGTTAGCTCAGGGCCAAATCTTCCTCAAAACAATAACAACAAAAAGCATTCAACTATGTTGTAAAGAATATTGGATCAAATCAAAGGATGGATGTTTTCACTATGATGGCAAGAGTCTCTCAAATTTTGAATTGCTTTATGTTGACTTGTGTTGTGACTGGTCTTTTGGGTTTCCTTCAGAATTTTCAAATATAAGTAAATGCTAAATTTCAAATCACAGAAGATGGTACTGTTTCACTAAATCTTCATGCTGGGCTATTACCCTTGAATCGTGCAAGTATAATAAACAAACCATTTCTCACTGGCTTCAGAACTTTTATCTAGCTTTCATAAAATCTTCCCAAGCCCTGTGCTAAATGAATCAGTAAATATCATTGATAACAATTGCTTTGGGAATTGTACTTCCAAGTAATAATATTTTGGCCGTGGACACAAACAAGAGACATGGCAATTGAACAAGAAATAACCCAACAAAGTACTCATATAATTAGTGAAAAAATGCCAAGACTTTATTATGAAAACTAAAATCAATAAAATGATATTTCTTGCCTTTATCTTATTTACAGTTCTCTGCTAGAGCCAAGTTAAAACAGTAAACAATAATGAATATTTTCTCTCTATTTGATGCTCTGAAGATAATTCTCCTTACTTTGGAAACATTTAGCAAGATTATTTTCACAGTCTGGATATGAAAATGAACTAATGGAACTAATATAATATTGTTACCAATCAACACTCAGGTTCCCAGGAATAGTTTACATGTCGGAGAGATGATCAAGAAAGTTGTTTTGGGATACATTCTAGGAATACTAAGGTTTTGAATTCCTTACCTTTTCCCAATTAAAGAGCAAGTTTTAGATGAGACATGATGATATATTATTTCTTGGAGACATTTTATTTAAGGGCATTTTTATTTGCCCAAGTCACAGGCCTCTGGATACTGGAGTACAGTGTTTACACTGCATGATACCACATGATGCCATTCACATAAACTAGATGTAAATGCCACCCATTGGCATGGTGTAATGCTGTGGCCCTGCCTGGACATTTTAGTTTGAATATGTTTAAGAGATGGAGTAAACTGACATAGTGTACTTTAACTTCTTTAAACTAGTAGATCTAGTTAATGCACTCACAAAATCCACTATTAGTGAGCTGAAAGCTAAGGTTATCAGTTTTATCACAGCCAACGTAAGCTAAGTCATTTGTTATGACCTATAACCCAGGTAATATGCTGTCTATTTTCAGACCTGAAATCAACCTGTTTTCAGTGATGGATGAAAACTTCCCCTGTGCTGTAAAGTTTTATAACTCTTGTCCATTCAGAGCCACTATTAATAAAAATGCTCTTCAGTGCCAGTAAGCGAATGAAGGCCTGCAAAGGTCATGTGGGAGAATGGGATTTCTCATGCTATTACGAAGTCCACGGCCAAGTGCAAAGTTGATAAACCTGATTCCAAACATTTAGCCTCCTCCTTGTTGTGCCTCAAGGTATAAGGAGTAATTATTCATTCTGACTGAATCCATTTATGATTGAGACAAAGATGTCTTTTTAGATTTCTGCGTGGGCAGTTAGCCATACTCAATAACACAATAGTTACATCCAACATTTCAATTCTAGATGAATAAAATTTTTCTTTGAGGGATATATCCCAATTTTTTTGTTTGTCTGTTTTTGTTTTTATTTTTTTGAATGAAGGTGAATACACACAGACTTGCCATCGTAATTACCAGTTTAAACTATCTTTATCTCATCATCATCAGTACTCTTATTATTGTAAAGCATTTGTTCCTTGTATGACTAATAGTTTATGCTGTGCCCTGAAGATGCAGTGAGGTGTAAGGAATGACCCCTGCCCTGAATGTATACTAGAAATATATGTACATAGTGAGAACCCCCCTAATTTCCTGGTGTTTCCAGTTGCTGTCTTACTTTCTCAATGTTTGACTACTTTTTGCAGAAATGTTCTTTTTAGGAGAAGAATTCTGTTTGAAAAAGACTTTTTTAAAGGCAATATTGAAGAAGATGCAGCTTAAACAAAAAGCATTCAATCAGTCAATAAGCACTTATTAAGTGTCCACTACGTGGGAGGCATGAGACGGCATGCTATGGACATGATGTGAACACACAGATACTCTACTCTCTTGGATCCTAAACAGGCAAACATCTTCACTGTCTGTAAAGCAGGAGATTAAAAGTGGAAGAGGGGCCAGGCCAGTGACATAGTGGTTAAGTTCACGTGCTCCACTTTGGCGGCCTAGGGTTCGAAGGTTCAGATCCTGGGCGTGGGCCTACACAATGCTCGTCAAGCCATACTGTGACAGCATCCCACATACAAAAAAATAGAGGAATATTGGGCCAGATGTTAGCTCAGGGACAGTCTTCCTCACCAAAAAAAAAAAAAAAGAGTGGAATAGAGTACAATTTAGTGTTGTAGAAATAAAATTACTGACTGTAACTGGCTTCATATTTATACGACAGTGAAAGAAAAGCAAAGCCACAATAATAATAATAACAAAAACAGCAGCAGCCACAAGAATATCAGTTCACATTTGTCTTGTTACTAAGCATTAGTTGTGTGTGTGTGTGTGTGTGTGTGTGTGTGTGTGTTTTAGGGTTGGAACCTGAGAAATTGATTTATATGCATTTACAAACCAGAAACATTCCCCCAAGTTGGGAAGCTCCGCCTCGTGACTTGGCTGGTAGAGGCCTCCATGGCCTTGGTGCTCAGTGGCACAGACAGAATCATGTTTAGAGAAGCAACTTGAGCTTTGGAGTGTTATTTAATAAACCTTGAGTCCTTCTGTAATGCACCCATTGAGAGTAATAATTCTTTGTGAATTTTAGGTACTTGTGTGTTGACATCTGTGATGTGCTGGATGTTGTCTGCTTTTCTTCATAATTTTCCAGGAACTCTACTTTAGTGGTTAAGGCGGCAACTCTAGAGTTTAAATCACAATTCCACAACTTCCAAGCCGAGTAACAACAATGGGCAAGTTTTTTAGTCTTTAAGTTTGAGTTTCCTCATCAGTAGAACGAGAACAGTTAAAAGCGCACGTTTAATGACTGAAAGGATTAAATGAGATAGCGAAGACGAAGCACTGAGTTCAGTGCCTGGCAAACCACAAATGCTCACGTGTCAGCTATTATGACTATCATCATATCATCAGCACAACTCAGAGCTTTTTAACTGGAAAGCCAGCTTTTCTATGTGTTTCTTACAACTAGAAATGCTTAATCCTTGCCTTCCAATGTTATGCCACATCAGTTTATTTTCAAAATGGGAATTACTTTTAATGATGCAACGTTTATTTGAAAGAAAATTTGCTGCCAATGTAATTTTCCAGCTGAATTTTTGACTTATTTTATAAAACAAGTAGAAATTAATTTATTTTAACTTTGACCCACATTTTCTTAATGTTTTTGTAAGATCACATTCCAAATCATAAAGCAGTATTTAGCACTGACAGGTTAGGTGGTTTTCAAATTTTTAGCCAATTTTCTCTTGAAGGTCATGTAATCATAAAAGCCAACAGCTGACAAGGACAGGGAGACTTGGATAGAGAAGATGAAAAAAAAAGAAAAATAGACAAGTAAAAGAAAAACATTAACTACTGCTAAATATCAAAGAAAAAACTGAGCTACTATTGAGAACTGATAAATTATATGGTTGATGTTTTTACAGGAAAAGAAAATGAATAATTAACCTACCGATTCTGGCAAATGATGGCAATTAATTTTGGATACCAAAGGTGCTTATGCAACCTCTGTGGCTATGAAAAGGAATCTTCATGCTCAAGTACTTTCTAGTATCCTTCAAAGCAATTATCTTTGACAGAAGAAACATTCTAATGCCACCATTGGTGGCTTATTGGATTTAACAAAGAATTAGGAAACAGGAATTTTCTTGCATATACTATAGCTCCATAGTGCTGAATGTAAATAATCTTTAAGCTTCCACATCCTAATCTATTTCACAGGTGATGTTGTCAAATTCTTCTGTCTAAGGAATTTTTGGAATCCTTACAAATAGTGGTATTAATGTCATTTATGCAATGTTCTTTTGTTTGCTGAAAGACTCAGACTCATGAAATTATCAGTTTGCAAAAAGATACAGTTGATCTTTATTATTCATGAGCTCTATGTTTGCAAATTTACCTACTCACTAAAATTTATTTGTAACCTCAAAATCAATACTCATGGTGCTTTTGTGGTCATTTGCAGATGTACAGAGCAGTGAAAAGTTTGAGTCACCCAGTATACCCTCCCTGCTGCAGTTGAAAACTTGATGCTCTGCCTTCTTGTTTCAGCTCTCATGCTGTAAACAAGTGTCCTTTACTTGGTTTATTTAGGGCCACATTTTTCACATTTTTGCATTTTTCATTGGTGATTTCACTGTTTAAAATGGTCCCCAAGTGTAGTGCTGAAGTGCTGTCTGGTGTTCCTAAGCACAAGAAATCTGTGCTATGCCTTATGGAGAAAATATGGGATAAAAACAGTGATAAGCTTTGTTCATACATGACTGATAGTGCTGTTGGCTTTGAGTTCAGTGTTAATGAATCAATAATACATATTAAATAGGGTGTCTCTAGATGGAAACACACATAAAACAAGTTACGTATTGATCTGTTGGTAAAAATGTTGTAACCAGAGGCTTGCAGGAACCCAACCCTGTATTTCCTCTAGGAGCAATGATTCAGTATTCACTAATTCAGTGTTCATAGTGACTTACTAGAATATAGTTACTGTGAATAACAAGAACAACTAGATCTTGTTTTACAATTATTATTATTATTATTGAGTAGAATCCAGTCTATTGGTTAAGTTTATGTCCCTCTCACTGATGTAAAGCACAAATTGCATGGTGTCAAAAGTAACTGTACCAATGCATGAGCCAACTGTCTTTATTTGAAGGGTTGTGTTGTAGCCAATTATCAATTCTTATAGATTTAGAGACAACAGTACAGTCATACCTTAGAGATATTGCAGGTTCCATTTCAGACCACCACAATAAAGCAAATATCACAATAGAGTGAGTCACACAAATTTTTTGGTTTCCCAGTGCGTATAAAAGTCATGCTTATACTATACTGTAGTCTATTAAGTGTACAATAGCATTATGCCCCCAAAAAACAATGTACATACCTTAATTAAAAAATTCTTTATTGCTAAAAAATGGTAACCATCATCTGAGCCTTCAGTGAGTCAAATCTTTTTGCTGGTGGAGGGTCTTGCGTCAGTGTCGATGCCTGCTGACTGATCAGGATGGTGGTTGATGAAGGTTGGAGTGGCTGTGGCAATTTCTTAACGTAAGACAACAATGAAGTTTGCGACATTGATTGAATCTTCCTTTCATGAACAATTTCTCTGTATCACGTGATGCTGTTTGATAGTATTTTACCCACAGTAGAACTTCTTTCAAAATTGGAGTCAATCCTCTCAAACCCTACTACTGTTTTATCAACTAAATTTAGGTAATATTCTAAATTCTTTGTTGTTGTTTCAACAATCTTCAGAGCATCTTCATCAGGAGTAGATTCCGTCTCAAGAAACTGCTTTCTTTGCTCATCCATAAGAAGCAAATCCTCATTCATTCAAGTTTTATCATGAGATTACGGCAATTCAGTCACATCTTTAGGCTCCACTTCTAATTCTAGTTCTCTTGCTGTTTCCACCACATCTGCAGTTACTTCCTGCAATGAAGTCTTGAACCCCTCAAAGTCATCAATGAGAGTTGGAATCAACTTCTACCAAACTTCTGTTAATGTTGGTATTTTGACCTCTTCCCGTGAATCATGAATGATCTTAATGGCATCGAGAATGGTGAATCCTTTCCAGAAAGTTTTCAACTGACTTTGACCAGATCCATCAGAGGAATCACAATCTATGGCGGATATAGCCTTACAAAGTGTATTTCTTAAATAATAAGACTTGAAAGTCTAAATTACTCCTTAATGTATGGACTACAAAGTGGATGGTCTATTAGCAAGCATGAAAGCAACATTCATCTCATTGTACATCTCCATCAGAGCTCTTGGGTGACCAGATGCATTGTCAATAGGCAGTAATATTTTGAAAGGAATCTTTTTTTCTGAGCAGTAGATCTCAACAGTCGGCTTAATATATTCAGTAAACCATGTTGTAAACAGATATGCTGCCATCCAGGCTTTGTTGTTCCATTTATAGAGCAAAGGCAGAGTCAATTTAGCATAATTCTTAAGGGCCCTAGGATTTTCAGGATAGTAAATAAGCATTGGCCTCAACTGAAAGTCGTCAGCTGTATTAGCCCCTAATAAGAGAGTCAGCTTGTCCTTTGAAGCTTTGAAGCCAGGCACTGACTTCTCTCTAGCTCTGAAAGTCCTAGATAGCATCTTTTTACAATATAAGGCTGCTTTGTCTGTATTGAAAATCTGTTGTTTAGTGTAGCCAACTTCGTTAATGATCGTAGCTGATCTGGATACTTGCCGCAGCTTCGACATCAGCACTTGCTGCTTCACCTTGCACTTTTATGTTATGGAGATAGCTTTTTCCCTTAAACCTCATGAACCAACCTCTGCTAGCTTCAAACTTTTCTTCTGTAGCTTCCTCACCTCTCTCAGCCTTCATACAATTGAAGAGAGTTAGAGCCTTGCTCTGGATTAGGCTTTGACTTAAGGGAATGTTGTGGCTGGTTTAATCTTCTATCCAGACCACTAAAACTTTCTCTATATCAGCTATAAAGCTGTTTCGCTTTCTTTGTGTGTTCACTGGAGTGGCACTTTTCATTTCCTTCAAGAACTTTTCCTTTGCATTCGCAACCTTGCTAACTCTTTGAGGCAAAAGGGCTAGCTTTCGGCCTACGTCAACTTTCATCATGCCTTTCTCACTAAGCTTAATCGTTTCTAGCTTTTGATTTAAATTGAGATATGTACAACCCTTCTTTTTTGCTTGAACTCGTAGAGGCCATTGTAGGGTTATTAATTGGCCTAATTTCAATATTGTTGTGTCTCAGGGTATAGGGAGGCCTGAGGAGAGAGAAAGAGATGGAGGAATGGCCAGTAGGTGGAACGGTCAGTACACCCACAACATTTGTTTATTAACACCCAAACATTTATTTCTTAAGTTTACTGACTTATATGGGCATGGTTCATGGTGCCCCAAAACAGTTACAGTAGTAACATCAAAGATCACTGATCACAGATCACCATAACAAATATAATAATAATAAAAAAATTTGAAATGTGAGAATTACCAAAATGTGACACAGAGACACGAAGTAAGCAAATGCTGTTGGAAAAATGGCAGCAATAGACTTGCTCAATGCAGGATTGCCACAAACCTTCAATTTGTAAAAAACATAGTATCTGCGAAGCACAATAAAGCAAAGCACAATAAAACAAGATATGCCTGTAGTTCTTACTTTACTCAACCAAAAAGCGTAAAACTTTCTAAGGAATTTGGAAAAAGCTCTAATCTTATTTTCATTAATTTAACGCATCTATGAGTGACCAGTTGGCTTGTAATGATTTCATAAGGATCATTAAATGTTTGGCCCAATGGAAAGATTCATATATCTTTTTTAGCAAGCAAAAGTCCTTAGCCTAACACATTGAATTATTTCTACTATCATTTATAATATTCTTATTTATCCACTTATCCACATATGAGAAGAAGGCTATTGGCCCTTTACTTTAGGAACCATTTATTTTGGGAACTATTATGTTCCAAACACTGGGTCACATTGATATGGAAAATATTGATGTTAAAGGACACACAGACAGCTGTGGAAGAAATGACAAACATGCTACATAAAATCTGTAGAGAAAGAGGCTATCTTTATGGTCATCATCCTTGAGAACCCTCTCAATAGAAAATTTTGTTGTGTTTCTTGAAAAAATTTGATTGTCACTAGCTGTTACCAATGATACTGTAAAATTCATGCTTTGAAACATTCTTAGCAGTGTGGAAGACAATATGCAACTCAACCAAGTAGCTCCTTTGCCTTCAGTGGGATCTATTGTGAATATTGCATCCAGCTCACAAACTATTTGATTAGTTACCAGTCAACATCTTTCTTATTAAATATGAGAAGAACCTGACAATAAGGCACAGAAATACGTCATCTCTATTAGCTTTGAGGCCATGATGGCTGCAATTTAATGTTATAATACTGAACATTAGAAAATTTATGTTTCAGAGATATGGAATTAAAGTACTGCCCCAATGAGCTACTAGAAATAAAAATACTTTGAGGAGAAACTGAAGCACAATTTCTTACCGAAGAGTATATCTAAAGAATTATTTGAAAAACTTAGTAATAGCATGAGGATTCAGGATATCTTTGACCATATTCCATGAACGTAGACACATCATCTATATAGTTCACTACTATTTCCTTTGTGTATATCACAGTGTTTGGCAATTAGTTGTCCAACTATTTTCTTTAATAAGACCTTGAAAAAAAGTAAGATATGTATCTACCAACATTGCCAGATTCTGAAAATAGTTCTTTTAACCTTGGACTGAAGGAAAGTCTTTATATATATATGATCTTGAAAAGAGCAATTGGCCATTATGATGCATGCCAACACTTGCACGTTGGGTTCATTAGCCAACCCACTAGATGTAGTTTTATTTATTTCATCTGCTTTACCTGGAATTTAAAGAGCAGGCTCAAGGTGAATGACCCTTCTCATCTCAAAAGAAATCTTCCCATTGACACAAGAACTTGAATTTGCAGTTACTTAGCATTAAAACTTACTCAATGGAGTGTTCCTATTTTAAAGCTGCTGAGCCCACTATTTACTAACCTATGATCAGTAATGATGAAAAATAAATCTTGTAAATTCCTATAGTAGCATAATTTTGAATATAATGTGATTGATGATGAGCTTCAGTCCTCTGCCTAGTCTCCATTCTCAAGGAAGAGGATGGGATAACGTACTTATGTTCTTAGAGTGGGGTAGGGGTAGGTGGTTCAGGAGGGGCTTTAGGCTGGGAAGATTATAGCAAGCAATTACAAAAGGAAAAGCTGAAGGTTGATCTCCATGTCCCCTGTATTCCCTTGACCCAGTCTCCATGGGTCAGGGCAACTAATTGGGCCATCAGTGAACCGGAAGATTTCTGACGTTGTTGGCATTGTCCTGGTAGTCCCAGCCTGCCACAAGACTCAGAATCGTCTCCATAAATATTTAAGCCACAGCATACATCTCTCCAGTCTCCAGGCAACATCAAACTGCAGCTGGGATCTGGAAGAATATGGATCAATTAGCCAAAAAACTGAGACTTTACCTATCTAGCTGTGCAGGGTCGGCCTGGCAGCAACCTCAGTATTGTATATTTTTCACCCTACTTACTGTGGTTGGGGTTTAAGAGTATATATACTACGTCATTGACTCTACAACACCATCAATTAAAGATGAAGTATTATTTTAAATACCACTAAAAAAGGAGAGAAACTTGCCAGACTATCGAATGCTATCAATTATCATAAGCATCCCAATTTCTCAGATATTAAAGTGTGAGGAAAAAATCTATGTCTTGGAATCTATGAAGTTCAGTCATTCAGATTGAGATAAAAACAGAATTACCTACATAAAATATGGTAATGTTCTCTTGTCTCTTTTACGATTATCAATCAAGACTTAATTTAACTTTAGTTTTAATGACAAACTCAGACTAGAACTCTTTTTTTGGCCCCAAGACTTTGAGACTGTTAGCCAGCTACGTCATACAACGCTATTATACCTTTTTGTCTGCTTCCCTTTTAAGGATGCTTTTTCTGTGCAGCCATAGGCATTCTCAGCCTCCCAGTCTTAATTCTGTCTGCATCTTTCTATCTTGTCCTTCTCTATTGCTATATAAGGGAGAAATTCTGTGTCTGACGAGAAGGCTTTAGTAAGAGCCAAAAAGGAGAAGTATCTTGATGACATAGTGTATAAACAACAGCATGACTCCCCTGGATGTTCTTTTCCCGGCCATAAAGAGGTGAATTTTTTTTGTTCTCTGCCTATTTTTTGCTATTTTTTAAAGTGATAAATCCTTTGCATCTCATTTGCTTGATTCCTGACAAGCCCCTAAAGATATCGAGATGACTTTTAACAGATCTCTTTTCCCCACTCTGGGTCAGTAACTTGGAGAAGAGGGGCCTCTAGATTTTTCAGCTGCCTCTAATTCCTCCTGGGCTCCTGCTTATAATTTGGTTCAGGTGTATTAGAAAGTTCTGTCAGCAATCTTAATCATCTCTACTGACCAAATCAAGAACTGAAACATTATCTTTAGAAATTCAATTGAGTTCAGCTGAAGTTTTTAAAAGGCAATTTTACTAACAAAGTAAGGAAATATTAAAAGCACTCAAATTCCGTTTTCCAATTCCAATTTAACTGAAGTCCAAATTCAAAATTTTCTTTAAGTCATTTATTCATTTATTAATTCATTTAACAAACATTTATTCTCTATTATGTTCCAAACACTGGGCAAGGAAGAGGAGATCCCAAGATGGACATGGCTAAGAATCTAGCTGAGAGACACACGTGGTAAAGCATGGTCGTACTAGCTCCCATCTTGGGTCACAAGGGCAGAACAAAAGCAGTGGTTAATGCTACATGGGGTGAGAGGATGGCTTTAAGAGGCTGTGACATCTAGTCTGAAACTGGAAAGGTAGAATTTTAATTTTCCCACAGACAGTGATACAGAGTGTTTCCAGCCAAAAAC
Organism: Diceros bicornis minor; assembly: GCF_020826845.1. Lineage (NCBI taxonomy): Eukaryota > Metazoa > Chordata > Mammalia > Perissodactyla > Rhinocerotidae > Diceros > Diceros bicornis. Next base: position 34,150,487 of record NC_080741.1, read on the forward strand.
CATAGCTGCAAAGGCCCAGAGGAGACACTATCAGGCAGGGTGAGTGTATGCCTGAGTTTGGTGAAGGGTAGCGTCTCAAGTTGCACAGGAAGGTTGTGGAAGTCAGTAAGTATATTAGGACTTGATCATGAAGGGCTCTGTGAGCCACGTTTTATCTCAAAGGTAACGAGATGTTACTGAAAGGAAGAATCATGACGTGGTCAGATTTGCCTTTCATAGGAGTAATCCTCACAGCATAATAGTATGGCTGTTGGATTAGAGGGAAGTTGCAAGCAAAGGCAGGAGAGGACACTTTTACCAAAGGATGTTAGTAAACACCAAAACAGGAAATGATAACTTGAAAAAAGACGCTTACCATGCGTTGAACTTCCTAATTTAACTTGATAATAAATGCCTGGAATTCAGGATAGATACTTGAGTTTGAGACCAAGATTCAGGAATCACTGAGACGTAAATAATAGTTGGGATCAGAAAATGAATGTCATCTCTATACAGAAGGAGACAGGAGAACGGCAAACCCTGGCCCTGAACACTGGCATCTCAAAGGCAGATGGAGCAAGTAACACCAGAGAAGAAGTTGTTCTCCGAGAAGTCAGAAGAAAACTAGGGGAGAGGCTCACAGAAGCCAAGGGAAAGGAGTCTTGAAAGAAGAAAAAGACCACTGGTCAAATGATACAAACTGATCAAATGTGATTTAGAATAGAAATATTCCTTGGATTCAGAAACAATGAAAATTAGAGAATGCGGTGTGAGCCATTGCACAGGTTGGTTGGCATCTTTTATAGGACGATTAACTAGGATGTTTCTATCTTATCTCAGGACCATGGAGTATAATCTCCCTTTTCTAGACTTTGGCAATTTCTTTGTCTAATGTCTCATTTGTCCTCATCTTCTCTTCAGAAGAGGGACTGGCTGCACACAGCCCAGAGAACATCCATTCAGCCAGTGAGAGCAGACACCTGCCTTGTGTGGTTGACTGCCTCTACCAGGAAAACACAATCCATTCAATAGTCACCTGACCATGCCAGAGCCATTTCTCGGCAAATCCCTACCACTTGCCTCTTAGAAAGGCGTTCTCGCACACCCCCTTTCAGCAACTGCTCCAATATCCTGCCCGAAATTTTACCCTGAGCATGTTATTTCCTAGCGTTAGGTCCTCCCTTTGGAGGAAGGAGATTAGAAGCCCTTTCTTTGGCCAAAAGCTTTACTTGGTATCGATCATTTTGACTTTTTGGTGATTTTTATCAGGTCCTCTGACTATCTTGGATATCCACACTTCTGGTATCATACATGAAACAATTTGTCAGCCAGCATGGCCATTTGGATTTATGTATTCTTACCGACGTCCACCACTAGAAATGCTGTATCATTAACCCTGAATTTCAGTCTTTATTCTTGACGTCCTGCCCATTCTCACCTTGATCCCTCTGACTGTGGCAATCCCCACTCCATCCAGCTCTCCTGTATTTAACTGGCCCAGCAAAGTTAAATGCCTCCTGATATTTTCAAGCTTACTTCTGAATCAGACCTCTGATTATTACTTTTGCAAATCATAGACATTTTTCTGTCCTGAATTTAAAATTTTAAAACAAGTCATAGAGAATATAATACGCTTTTCTCAATGAAAGAGTTTTTTCCCCATTATAAAAGCAATTCTCATTATATATAACTTACAAGGATCAAAAAAGTACATATATGAAAGGAAAAATGTCATTTCTAATTATACCACCCTAATATTTTGAGATTTAACATTGTTGAAATTAATTTTTTATTTTATTTCTAGTCAGAGATTTTTAAAGTTTTATTTTTTGACACATGTTGTACATGTAATTTTGTATCATGACTTTCTCACTAAAGGACATGTTTTCTGAAGAGAAATACTAGTAACTAAATATAAACAAAGTTAAGTGAGGTTTCGCTATAATAGCAGTACTTAAATATTTATAACTCATTATAATTTTCAAGCCCCTTATACACACATCATCTTTTAAGTCATCTTATTTTATTTATTGATTTAACCATAACCAGCTAACAGTTGTAGATATTGTTAAAATTCATTGCAAGAAATAAACTCTTTAAAGATGACATCTAGAAAACTGTACTATCTGTTTCTTCTTTGGCTTCCTGAATTCATCTTGTGCTAATTCAGTACATAATATTTACGAAAATATGCAATATTCACTACATATTTACTGAAGAGTTGCTTTATATAATCATAGACAATTGGAAATCCTTGTGATTACTCATTTGTAACTCATCCAGTTATGATACATCATGTGTCAAGGCAGAATTTAGAAAAAGAAGTGTTAGGCTAAAACATTAATGTTTCAGTTTTCCAGAAATTTTATCAAATATCTGTCCATATAAAGTTTACTATTTTAAACTTTTTGATCTCCATTCACATTATAGTGTAAAAATAGTTTCAAAAGTGATAAAATAATTGTATCAGACTATCTTTTTGTTGGCTTGTTATAGTCAATGATCCTCTGCTCCCCAGATAAGACCAAGCATTGTAGTCCATAAAATCTTGCTGAAGTGGTAATGCCTACTCCCTAATGTGTACATTTTGAGCAGTAGTTCCATAATTATTATCTCTTCATTTAACCTGTTAATCATTTAAAGTTATAAATATTAAATATCTAGCTCCTAAGTCAAACCAATGTGTCTTAATAAATCTCCTATATTTATTGAAAATAACTATACCCTAATTACTCCAATAAACCATATTTTAAAATTTCCTCTAAAATATTTAGCTCTTATAGTATAGACAGTGTCTGGAAGGACTAGAAATACATATTCTGGCTGAAATACTAAACCAAAACTCAGTTGCTTTGGGAAAATGACAAAAATCCCCCTTTTTGTTTTAAATAAATTATAAATACTTTAGTACACAAATAATGGGAACTTGAAAAATGGAAAATGTTTGTGAATCTAATAGGCCCTCTTAAAATAGAGTAACAGGATTAAACATTACTTTTCTACATACGTGGTGTGACATTTTCATTTAGTTCCAAGTTATTCTACTTTTTATGTGACTCTGGAGTTTGTAAACATGCCATAAAATGTGGTAATTACATAATGATGATTTCATGGTTCTAGCTTAGTATAAAGGTGGCTAGACAGAGCAGAAAAATCGATTTTCTTTTTTACCTTTGTGGAAAGAAACAGAAGGAGACTGAATGCAAAATCTGCATTAAGACCATGCTAGAATTATAACTCAACAATCTATTACACATGAAATGAAAACCAGGTGCAGCCAAGTGTTAGTTATTGTGCTGTGATATTCTGCCAATGGGTTAAATTAAAAAATCCCTTTGTTTAACCCATGCCTTGTTTTGTCACCCACAATGTTCCAAATGCATATGATCTGACACTATCTCTTGTTGTCTCCTCTTGCCAAAGGTACTCAGAGGCAGGACTGTCCCTAGGCAAAATCGTGAAGTAGGTGAAACTTGTGTTCATTCCCTACCGTTTTGCAATGACAATCTCACCTTAGATTCTCTCCACCTCCCTGTCCTCAAATGCCTACTCCAGTTGCTCATTGCTCTGGATTTCCCCACTGTTTTCCAGGGTCTCATGCTGTTTCTTGTCCAATCCCTCTTTGATTGTATAATTTCCCTACTCAAAAAATGTTCAGTGGCTCCCCAAGAGGAGCCAGGCAATCAAGATCCTCCCTCCTTTCCTTTCAAGTCTTATTTCCCACTGCTTCTCTCCATTATTCTACTGCAAGTGGATCACCCATCTTGCCCTTTTTATTTACACATCTTTTTCCATATTATTCCTTTTGCCTGAGCTGGCCTTCACCTCTCACCTCCATTTATGGAAATCCTAATCATCTTTCAAGGCTCCGCTCAACTGTATCTCCTCCACGTGCCTTCCGTGATCACCCCCAGCCTCTCTCCTCTGCAACTCATCCATACCACTCATATGGCACTTACCACATGTTGCTTTGTATTATAATATTTATGTATGTGTCTTGTCTCCAGGCACTGTGCTGGGCGCTTTACAAACGTAATCTCATTTAAATTTCACAACAATCCGATGAGGTAGGTATTACTAGACCTCTTAACAGTTGAGGAAACTGAGGCTCAAATAGGTTAAATAATTTGCCCAAGGTCACACTGCTAGAAAGTAACAGAGCTAGGACTTGAACCTAGGTCCCAAAGATATATTCTTTCCACTAAACCATATTGCCATCTTTTCAGTTCTTTTCCATCTTCTGAAAGATGGATGGAGGTTTAAGATGGAGGAAGAGACCAACTTAGGTTTTCTGATTAGCAAATATGTATTCAACAAAGAGATAGAGTTTATAGATAATTACTGTATTCCTAGCTAGAACTGATTGGTTAACTATAATCCGTGAGAAATTCAAGTGCAATGTGAGATAAAAAAAAATCCTTACCTAAAGTTGCCAGAATAAATAAACATGATGTAAGAAGAGAGTGTTCAAGACAATTTATAATTCAAGAAAGGCTAGGTAGCATTGGTCTCCGAGCACTGTTGGAAAATGAGTAAAAGGAAAAGAAGTAAATGTGGGGTTGACTAGGAAAGACTTCCTGTAAAGTCCCCGGGATTTAAACAATTTGGGGTGATTAGGAGGCTGATGATATCATTATCCTCCTAAATATCTCATGAACTAACAATATCTCGATTGAGTATAAAGCCCATTTGTTTCACTTTGCCCCAAGTGAAGCATCTTGAATAAGTTGGAGGAGAGAAAATTAGTGTTTCTAAAAGGGAATTTTCATCCCAAATGGACAGATTTTACAACTGCCCTCTCCAGCACCCAGGACATGGAGTTTCAGCTCACTCTGGACATCTCTATTCTGGGAGTCTTCAGCATAGGACCAGCTTTCTGCCAGTCACAAGGCAGAGGCCCCTTCCTGGGAAGAATTTAGACTTAGGATCTCCATGTGTTTTGACACCACTATCTTTGCCTCTCCCAAGGTGAAAAACAAAAATCTGTCTTCGTTTCTTCTCTTATTCTCTTCTCATTTTCCAGTCCCCCAGCCTGTCATATTATCAGTTACATATTTCTTCACATGAGTGAGATGCAGTTATTATTAAACATCTTCTCAGTGCACCTCTATTAATTTCTGACAGTCATCTCAACTTTGTTGACAAACTCATTTCAATTTATATATGCTGCCTGTATGCCAATCCCATTCATATATGGCTCTACACTTTTATTCCTCATACCAATCTTAATAATAAATTTAAAATTATTGTTTAGGGAAAATAATGCACGTAATCTATTTGAAAGTAGCAGGCCTCGCTAGACTTTAGGTCCTGTGTTTGGAAGCCTGAGAATTTTCATTTCTGTTATGTGCTGAATCAGAGGCATTCAATGAGCCCAACGGAAAAACCACCTTTAACACACTGGAAAAAATTCAAACTCAAAAGCTCTTTTTTCTTTTCTTTAAAGTTTTTATGATTTTTCTTAGCCTCCACAAAAGTCTTCAAAGCTAATTCACCTTTTTTTTCCTTACTTTTTATTTTGAAATAATTATAGATTCATAGGAAATTACAAAACAATGTGCAGAAAGATCCTGTGTATGCTTCACCCTGTTTCTCCCAGTTGTTACATCTTAACATTATTATATCAAAGCCAGGAAATTGACATTGGTTTAATTCATTTAAATTTCAAAAAAGAAATAAAATCCAACCTGAAGACAGCCTACTCAGTTTTAAATTTCGTTCTACATTCTGTTTCTGCTCACACGTGGTAACCAGGTTGACAGTCCTGGAAAACAAAGGGTGGTATGCCCATACTACCATAGAGAAAGTTCTCCCACATTACTAGAGATGATCCTCAGCTGTCATTCAAATCCTTGGTCATTGTCATAGCAGAGCTGTGGAAGACAGCCCACATCAGAAGACTTGGGTTGGAATCTGGTTCTGCATTCAAACGTGTGACCTTGAGCAAGTCGCCTGACCTCTCCAAGCTTCAGTGTCTTCATCTAGAAAATGGAGAAAGTACTTCTCCTGCCTACTTCATAGGGTTGTTGTGAGGATCAAATGTAATGATGTGTATGAAGGGAGTAGATAGACTGTGAATCAACAATCATGAAGTTTGTATTCTTTTCTGAAACTACTGCCAGTTGCAGAAGTGTAGTTTTTCAGAGGTGGTTTTATTCTTAGAAACAGAACAAAATCACCTCTTTATTAGCCACAAGGCCTAGAATTTCCATCATGTGTAAATGACCTTTCCTTTCTACCACTCTTGGTAAGACAGGTACTAGCGATATATTGGGCAAGCACTCTGTGACCTACATAACCCTGAGGCAAACGATCTATTTTAAAATAAATATTTCTTAACATTTTCTTCTAAAAGGTCGAATGCATTTTAAGTAGCTTTTATTTTTGTTTTTATCCTAACCACAGGATTCATTCTTACTTTTTCTCGTGCCATGGGATGTAAAATCGGTGCTCTTGACAGTAGTGAGAAATTATAAGGCTACCAGGTTAGACAGTGGATGGTTTATGAAGTAGAAATGGAAATCATCTAAGCTGCATTGTTCCTTGGTTTGTCTGGATATATAATATAAATTCCCTAACTCAGTGGTGGATTCTGGTGTGTGGGTAGTAAAAACGCTAGTCTTGGCAGTAAAGGTGAAGAAATATATAGGAGAAAATGAACTTAAATCATGGAAAGTAAAGATAAAAAGTTTTTGTGTGTACTAAATGTTTTGGGCACCACAATAAAATGTTAAGATTTGTTTTCTCCCCTTTCCCCCCTATATACAGGCTGGCATGGCTCTGACCTATGACCCCACAGCTGCCATACAGAATGGGTAAGTAGAGCATGTTGTCTCTGTTTTAATTGCTAAGATATATTTGAGCTCTTGAAATCAGTACTGAAGAAAAATGTTCAAACCTGTCTAGGTTTTAAATCTGTAAACAAAAACTTCAAACCCAACATTTCTCACCAGTGTACTTTTTTCTTCTCATTAGTGACTCTGACTTCCTAACATCTCCCAAGTCACCCATTCTCACAATGCCTCTGCCCACATTAAGCCCTTCTCTCTCCCTTTCTCTCTCTCTCTCGTCATCTGAGAATGAGTAAGAAATAGGATGTGAAGAGAGAGAATAGATAGAACTAGACTGGGAGAAGTATCTGTGTGTCTCTAGGATAAGAGTGTTGCCCCTGCTGATAACTCTAGAGTTTAGCTTTCAACAATTTTAGTGTGTGCTTAGGTTCATTTTGACATTAATAATGCTTTTACTCTTTCTTTCTGTCTATCAGGGGAAGGGTAATGGACAGAAGTCAAGTTAGTACCTTGGTGATTGTGTCTTCATTCTTCGCTATAATAAGCATTTTGAAATTTGTAGCTCCTTACATAGAAAAAGTCACATAGCTTCAAATTCCTCCTCTGAAAAATAAGACTTAAACTACATGATCTGGCCTCTCTAAAATTCTGTAATTCTGAATACCTTTGGTTGAAACTTTCTTCTGATTTTCCCATCCATTTCTTTTGCTTTGGCTCCTCTGCAATTGACAATAATTATTCTTTAGTTGGTTGGTTATTTTTATTTTCACTGCCTTTTATTTTGGATTTCTCCATGGCTTTCAGTTGTTTCTAAGTCTCATTAAAGAATCAATCTGAATGAAGGACTCATTTAAGGTCAATATAGAGGATAGAAGAAATTAAACTCCATTTTCTATTTGGTCAGCTGCCTCTAACGAAAATCTGTGTTGGAAGTGTTTAAATAATTACCTCCTATTCTTATAGTTATTCCTTCAGGCGGTCATTTATTCAGTCTTTCAGTAAACATCCATTGAATCTTCCAGGCACAGTGCTATCTCTATAAATTTAAAAAACTATGTATGGGGGCCAGCCCTGTGGTGCAGGGGTTAAGTGCTCGCGCTCAACTTCGGTGGCCCGGGGTTCGCAGGTTTGGATCCTGAGTGCGCACTGATGCGCTGCTTGTCAAGCCATGCTGTGGCGGCATCCCATATAAAGTAGAGGAAGATGAGGACAGATGTTAGCCCAGGGCCAATCTTCCTCAGCAAAAAGAGGAGGATTGGCATCAGATGTTAGCTCAGGGCTGATCTTCCTCACACACACACACACACACACACACACACACACACACACACAAAACTATGTATGAGGGGCTGGCCCAGTGTGACATAGTGGTTAAGTTCAAACACTACGCTTCTGCTGCCTGGGGTTCGTGGGTTCAGATCCTGGGCATGGACCTACACACCGCCTGTCAAGCCATGCTGTGGAGGTGTCCCACATACAAAATAGAGGAATATTGGTAGAGATGTTATCTCAGGGGCAATCTTCCTCACCAAAAAAAGAAAAACAAAGAAACCTTTATGACATAAGGCTTTTGCCCTCAAGAAACTCGTAGTCTACCCTTCCATAAAAGAGTAAACACAGATGGTAGGCTAGGGTAGGAATCTATTCCTTTGTCCCTTGTTGATTAAAAGTTCCCTCTGGGAGTCAAAATTAAAAATATCTTTTCATTTATCCAACAGGTATTTAATTATTTCCAACAAGGCCCTATAAACTTGGTGTGCAGAAAGAAATAAAGACATGGAAAAGAAAGTCCTCTAGAATCATATTGTGTAGTTGGGGAGATAACATAGTTAACTCAAAGGTACAAAATAATCATTATATGCTAAGTGACAGTGACAGAAGCTTTTTATTATGTATACACAGTAAAAATCCAATGTTGTGAAGAGTCTGTCCTTGCTTGAGTGGCTAGTTGGAACTTCTCTGAACAAGTGATGCCTTGAACTGAGCTCTGACAATATATTATGGCAAAAGACAGAGAAATTAATGTGACTCTGAAATTTTAATCCCAGAAAGCTTAATCCTGGAAACACTGGTGGTACCATTAGCTGAAAGACAAGGAACAAAATGGAGAAAGAGGATGTGCTCAATGTCAGACATGCTTGACTCATGAGACTCACCTAGACAAAAACAATCAAGAGAACTGTAAATTTGGGACTGGAGTAAAAACCATGCTTTCATATGTATTGCTTTAGCCAGTCATCTGTCCAATGCACAATTTAAAATCTGAATTTCTCCTCTAAAGACATAATTTTCCAAGTATTCATCCTGATTCATTACAAACCTAAAGAGAAAAAATTGGAGTTTCAACTCCCAACCTGAGCAGCCAAAGGGGAACTTGGGGCGGTGCTGTGTTCGGGGCAGTGAGGACTGCCTGGTACACAGTGAACATTTCTGCCTTCTCCTCATGTCTTCGCTTCACATTTCAGGTCACCACCTCTATACCACATCAAGGTTGACTGCAGTACATCTGTCTACCTTAACTCACCTGCTATGTGATATGTCTTTATCTGTGTCTTATACTAACAATGTAACATTGTATCCTTTGACATATTTGACAGTTGCAGAAATAGTTCACCTTCTTCTGCTGTCCACTTAGATGTTTACAACAATGAATATTTCCTTCATGAAACAAATTTTAGTTAAGATGCTGAGAATACCCATCTTCTTGATTTTATCTACTCTCATTTGATAAAGAACTTTATTCCAATAATCAGTCCCTCTCTTCAATACCTTCCTGTACACTGAATATTCCTTTTTGCCTGTAGATATACTCCAGTCTCTCCTACCTATAAAAAGGGTAGAACCAAAATACAGTCATGTGCCACATAACAATAGTTCGGTCAATGACAGACCACGTATACGATGGTGGTCCCATAAGATTAGTACCATATAGCCTAGGTGTATAGTAGGCTATACCATCTAGGTTTGTGTAAGTGTACTCTATGATGTTTGCGCAATGACAAAATTGCCTATTGATGCATTTCTCAGAATGTATCCCTGTCGTTAAGTGATGCATGACTGTAATTCTTTCCTGCCAGTGGGATCACGTCTAGTGACTACACTATTTTAGCCTTCTCTTTATCGGTAAATAACTCCAGTTTTTTATAGATGCTGTCTTCCTATGTTCTTCTCTAATAAACCCTATTAAAGTGTGAATTCAGGTCTCAAACTTTACTGCAATTTCCCTTGCTGATGTCTCCAGTGATCTCCAAATTTGCCAGTTGTAACTGTAACTTTTTTAGTCCTTATACTATTTGAAATCTTGCCTCATTTGACTTTTTTTTTTTTTTTTTACCATTTATACTTTCTTGAAAATTTCGTATCTCTCGGATTCCACAACTCCATTCTTTACTGATCTTCCTTGCTCCTCACTCTTACCACTCACTCAATATCTTCTTCTGCCCACATTTGCTAATCTTGCTCAGGGTTTAGTCTTATTTTACTCTGTCTTCTCTTTGGTTGATCTCATCCACTCCTCTTGTTTTTAGGAACTGAAGACTCCCAAGTTTGCCCTTCAAGTTTGGAACTAGTTGCAGGCAACATTACCCGTGTTTCTAACTGCTTATTAGATATTGCTATTGAATATCTTTGCATGTCCCAAGCTGAGGTCATTATCCTCATCAACTCTTCATAATACAAACCAAACAAATGCAAATCAAAAACAAATATCAAATTATTTGTTCCTTTTTTTTTTTTTAATTCACTCTAAAGTCATTTAGGCTAGAAACTCCAGTTGTCTGGGCTCTCTCTTCTCCAACATTCTTCATGATCAAATTGGTCATTAAGACTTATTCAGTCTATCTTTCAACTGTATCTTCAGCCCAGCCCTTCCCTCTGCCACTGGTTAAGTTCATTCCATCACCCTTCTCTACCTGTACTAAGCTTTTACTTGGCTCTAATATAACTCTCCCCCAAACCATTTTCACATTGCTTTTTGAATAATTTTTTAAAAAGCAAAATGTAATCACAGGAATTGTCTATCTGCCTAGTTTAAAGTATTAAATGGACTTGATTAACTACCAAACAAAACTCAGACTTTCAAGTTTGGCACAAAAAGAACTACATGAGATGGTTCCTGCAACTGAACTGGACATTCTGTGATTCCCAAAGTATCCCATGCTGCTTTACACCTCTGCATTGTCTCGCTCGTGGAATTCTCTCTGCTTGGAGTTCAGGCATGGTGATTTTCCCACTGCTTTCTTGCTTTCTCTCTCTCTCTTTTTCTTTCTTCTTGTCTTTCTTTCCTTCCTTTCTTCCTCTTCCTTCCTTCTTTCCTTCCTTCTTTTCTTCCTTCTTTCTTTCTTTGTTTTTCTTTCTTTACTCTCTCATTTAAAGAACACCATCAAATTATACCAGGCAGAGCTAGTTACACAATTAGTTACAAGAGAAAAAGTATAAGCAGTGGTTAAGAGTGCAAAGTCCAGAACCAGCCTGTGCAGATGTGCATCCAAATTCTGTCATTTACCAGATGTGGGCAAGTTGTTTGTCTTCCTCTCCTGTGAAAAGGAGATGATAGTAATATTACTTTGTCATAAGACTTTGTAAGGATTAAAGGAACCCTGTGTGGTACAATGTAATCATCAATGTATATATGGATATTATTGTTGCACTGTATTTGATGTTTCCATGATACATTTAAGTCTTTTTATCATGCAGCCATTGACATCCCTATTTATTTCCCTACTGGACTATTAACTCAGTGAAGGCATGTTCCATGTCTTATTCATCTTTATAGACTGTTTAACGCAGGGTTGTGAATGCCCAATCAGAAATAGGAAATGTGACTGATGTCATGTGCTTGGCTCCAGCAAGATGGCATCAGGGAAACCATTCGCCTTCCTGGCATTAACCCACTCGGTCCCCATATAACACCTTAATCTGATTCTCCTTAAATACAACCTCCAATTTCTCCCAAAGCAGCCAAACTGCCCATGAGTTTCTCATGTCCTGAGTTGGTTAAGAATGGAGTTCTGGAAACCTTAGACTATCCATTGTGTTGTTGGTGACAAGAAGATAGAAATTTTGTATAATAAAATAGGAAAAAATAGGAAGAATGTAACTAATTAATCTTATTCATTTGATACTTCTTCATAAAGATGATTTTTAAAATGTTTTGCTCATCTCTGATTTTATTACATTATATAGTAACGTTTGAATAATAGGGAACCAGTAGATCAATCATTTCTATACATCTAAGATGTCAAAATAACCAAAAATATTTTCTCAACTACTGTCCCTTGAGTTAACATTAGCATGTGGCTCTTAGAGGTGTGGAAGCTGGTTTAGATAACTTGCTCGGCATATTGAGGGATCTAAGCATGAATGTCCAGAATAAAGTACGTTACTCTCTATTCACATTGTTGTATTCAATCTAGCAGTCAAACCAAACTCAGAGAGCAATAACCTAACAGAGACAGAAATATTTATTACTCTGGGGAAGAATCTGGTCCCATTTTACATAGAACAAGTGATATCCAAAGATATAGTCGCAACTTACTCTAATCCGGTAAACATTGCTAATGCTGACTCAGTTCAGTTCAACAATCAGTTTTTCTTTTGATCTATCTATTGCACTGTTTAAAATCTTTTTGGTGATACAAATTTGATAAAGAAAATTTTCGAATCACATCAGGGACAGTGGACATGTAGACAATTCTAGTATGAGATGCAATGCAAATAGTATTGCAATAGAAGCACAAAGTACTATGAGATTTATGTATAGATTAACTTATATATGTATAAAGGTTTCTGAAAGTACACAAGAAATGGTGACAGTGCTCCTCTGGGGAGGGCCAATGGAGTGCTGGGAAATAGGAGTGAGAGGGAAACTTGTTTTTCATTGTTTATGTTTTTATATCCTTTCAAAAAGAAAAATAAAGACAATTAATGCCATAGAAACACAGAGGAGAGGCAGTTGCATTCTAATGAGGGATTAGGAAGACCTCTTGTTGGAGCACTGACATGAGCTTTTCCTTTTGAAGCTGTCCCCTGTCATAGCTAAAGGACATATTTTATGATCCTGTGGTATCCCACAGCTGTATACTAAGCCATAGGGTTTTCTAAGTATCATAAGCAAATGTGTGGCTGAGTTGTAGCTAGCAGCTCAAACTGTGTAAAGAGTTAAATGTTCTGAGTTCCATACCCCCCACATTAATACAGCAACATGAAACTGAAATAAGTACTCCCAAATTTAGCTTGATTTTTAGCTAATGAAGAACAAACATTTGTAAACATGGACCATGGTGAAACTGTGCTGTTTGCATTTAGGCAGTAGAAAATGTCAGTTCTGTAATCTGCTTGAATCTATCCAAATTATCACTTTAAAAAAATTAGTTCAACATCACTTCTATCTAAGGCTTTGAAGGTCACAGTGAGGAAGCGTCTGGATCGCAATGGAAAAGTGAAAATCTTAGTACTTTTTACTAGAGACTAACTTATGAGAATCAAAATATCCATTCTTCTTTCGGAGCTCTCTGGTATAACTCTGTAATTTGCTATTGTTTTGCCCTATTGCTTTGTTAGCAATCCAATATGAAATTCCATCACTTTCAAATATGAGTGTGGGATGTGGGAAATAATCCATCTCCATATTTAAAATCTCCTCTTTCCTGTGCCCTTTTCACTAAGGACTGCTATGTAAAAGCCTTTTGGATTGTTTTATTTGAATAAAATGTATTCTTGGGAGAGATGTGAAAAAGAATGTTTTCTATAGCATTGGTTTGCCAGCTGTTTTATATGGGCATTTGATATTAAGGGATACAGAAACCTTATCTTATTACACTAGGAAAGGAATCTAATGTGAAGGCTATGTTGGTATTGCAATAAAAATGACCTATAACTTATTAATCTTGTGCTACAGTGTTACCCTGAGGATAGTATTCATGGTTCTGACTCTAACAATATTGCCTGTGGACATGAAAGACAAGCCAGTGCTGTTTATTTCAGTGTGCAAATAGGATTTTGTGTGGTTTTCTACACTAAAAAACATTCTACCCTAGGGTTATTGATATATTCACGTTATTTTTATTGTCAGTGAAATAAGATTCCACCGTATTATTACTGACTGCCAAATCCCCTGAAGATGACTTTTCTGCAGACAAAATAATGTCCTATTAGTGACCTAGACTTGCATTTTCTGGACTTCTGGAGGCCACTTGCTTTAAATGCCATAGAACCAAGTAACTCTTTGCATTTCTTAAAAATATTAAGGTTTTCAAAGGCCAGCTTAGAGTTCTCTAGATAGACCTTATTTAGTTAACTTCCCTTAGCCACTTCGACCTTTGACAATTTGTTCATGTGAAACCGCTCTAGAAGTAAGTAGTTCATATTCCTAAGGCAAAGTTTCTCAACCTCAACACTACGGACATTTTGGGTCAGATAATTTTTAGTGTGGGAGCTGTCCTGCGAATTGTAGGATATGTAACAGCATCCCAGATCTCCACCCACTAGACACCAGTAGCAGCACCCCCACCCAGTTGTGATGACCAAAAATGTCTCAAGATCCTGCCAAACGTCCCCTGGGGAGCAAAATCTCTTCTAATTTAGAACCATTGGGCAAAGTATAAAAGGAACACTTGTCATACACTTACTGTTATGTGAATTTTGGCCAAAGAAATATCTCTTAAGAGAGTAAACTATTTCCAGGAAATAGTTGTTAAAGAATTAACTCCCAGTTTTCTATAATAGTATTTGCAAGGTGTAATGCATATATTACCAGATACAAAAACATGAAGTCACATGTTTAGAATTACCTTAGTTTTGTTATTATGGCTAAAAAGGCCTGTCAATTTTCTCTTTCCTGTTCCCCAGTAACACGACTTCAGTGCTTGAAGTATTTATTTGGATGTTCTTTTTTCTTTGATGTGATGGCCATGTGAAAGTGCCTGTAAACCATGACGGATACATGGCAGGGACTGAGAAAAAGCAAAGAGATTGGGAAACTCATTCTGCAGTTCTCTCTTTGGAGTCTGGCTCTGTGTATTTTCTTGAGATACGGTACCTCTAAGCCTCAGATGCAATAGCAGCCTCTCTTGTCGTGGTTTAGGCAGGGGTTTCCTGTAAATTCATCTGGTTTATGTTTGGACTTGGGAAGAGCTTATTTCAGAATACCAGAATTAGGGGATCAAGACGGTGTGCTGAGTCTGTTCTTCCCAGTACATTTTCCATTTTAAATGACTCTCTGACTTGAGTGGCAGTACTGGAACTTGCTGGGAAGTATGAAATATCATTCTTGTTTGATGGAAAGGATTAGAGGAGATAGAACAAAAATGTATTAAATTTTCCCCCAAGGGTTCTCTCTGTCGGTATCAGTTTACTTGGCTGGTTTCTGTATGTTTCTGCTCTCTGTTTTCCCCATAGATATTCCCGTAAACTCTGCCTGTCAATCCAGTTCTTATTGCTTTCATGTTTAATACTCCAATCGGTACATTTTACAAAATAAACCAGCCACGCTAAAATGTGATGCACGATTCGCTCTGTTGGTGTAAGAGGCTGAAACTGGGTTTCTAACAGAAGTTAAACCACTGCATGGTGAATGAGAACTGTTTGTGGAGTGGTCATGAGTGCCTATCATGCCATTATGAGCCCCTACTAAGTCTTTCTGTTCACTGCCTCAAAAATAAGATCTGTCAAAGATAAGATCTAAAGGGGATTTTTAAATGTAAACCATGATTTTTATAGAAAAGATCTGTTTTCCCTGGTTACTAATATCTTTGCATGCTTGGAAAGCAGGTATTAGTTAAGCCTCCACTGAGCATTTACAAATATGCAATGTTTGCCTATCTTCTCTGGGTTCTCTCCCCTCAGCTTCCTACAGGTTCGGGGACTCATCTTCTACAATCCCATCATCTTGACATTGGCCATCCTGTACTGCAATTACTACTTATTTCCCTAAGTTGTTCAGCATTCATTCATTCAACCTATAGATATTAAGTATCTATTATGTTTCAAGCTCTGTTCTAGGCAACAAAGCCGATGTGTCCTCAACTCTTTTAAAATTGACATTCTATTGGGAGAGATAGTCAATAAAAAGATTGTATTAGTCAGCTGAGCTGCCATACCAAAATACCATTGATTGGGGGGCTTTAAACAATAGAAATTTATTTTCTCACAGTTCTGGAGACTGGAAGCCCAAGATCAATGTCTAGCCAATTTGATTTCTGGTGAAGACTCTCTTCCTGGCTTGTAGACAGCTGCCTTCTCATTATGTCTTCACATGGCCTTTCCTCCATGTGTGCGTGTAGAGAGAGAGAGCAAGCCCTCTAGTGTCTCTTCTTATAGGAACAGTCATCCTATTGGATCAGGGGCCCACCCTTATGAGCTCATTTAACCTTAATTTCTTGTTCTTAATTTCTTAATTTCCAAATACAGCCACAGTGGGAGTTAGGACTTCAACATATGAATTTGGGAGAGATGTAAACATTCAGTCCATAACATACATAAAGAAGGTTTTCAGAATTACTACTTCAGATAATGATAAGAGCAATGAAAAAATAAATTAGAGGAAAGGAATAGAGAACATTTAGGGCAGAGATGGTGCTTGCTACTTTAGCTACAGGCCTCTCTGAGGAAGAGAAAGTTGAGTGAGACCAACAATGAGAAAGAGGTAGCCTTAGAGAGATTTGGGGAAATGAGCATTGTAGGTAGAGAGAATTGTAAGTTCAGTGGCCCAAGATGGGAGTGAGGATTATGTGACAGCAGGAAGTCAGTGTGGTTGGATCCTAGTTGTCTAGGAGGAGAAGGGTAGAAGAAAATATTAGAGAGATAGGCAATAGTGTGATTGTGCTAGCCAGTACCAGGAATTGAAGTTTTGTTCTCATTGCAATGGACATCCATTGGAGGATTTTAGGCTGATTAATGTATGGATAAGATACAATGTAAGTGGCTAAATAGAGCAACTCTAAGAAATGTTTTAGAGTCTTACCTATCTTTGATACACATAGTAAATGCTCAATAAATTTTTTAAAGTGGGAGTATGGATGTTTTCTCACATAGTAATTGATTTAAGTCAGATTTATTAGGTGTAATTTACATAGAATATATATTCACTTTTTATAGCGTACAATTCTATGAATTCTGACAAGCACACCGTCATGGAACCACCAAACAATCAAGATATAGCACAGTTTCATCACTTCTCAAAATCCCCTCATGCGTCTTTGTAGTCAGCCCCTCCCCCAACCCAGCCTTTGGCATTTAGTGGTCTATTTTCTATCTTCATAGTTTTGCATTTTGCGTAGTGTGATATGAACAGAAATATAAAATATAAAGTCTTTTGAGTCTGACTTCTTTTATTTAGCATAATTCACTTAAGACTCATCATCTTAAATGCATCAATAGTTCTTTTTATTGCTTAGTAGTGTTCCATTTTATGGAGGTACCACAATTTGCTTATCAATTCAGTTCAAGAATATTTGGCTTGTTTCTAGTTTTTGGCAAGTATCAATGAAGCTGTTATAAACATTTGCATTAAGGTTTTTGTGTAAATATAAGTTTTCACTTATCTTGGGTTAATATCTACCAGTAGGATTGTTGGGTTATATGGTATGTGTATATTTAACTTGATGAAAAACTACCAAGCTGTTTTCCAAAATAGCTGTGTCATTCTGCATTTCCACCAGCAATGAATGAGAGTTCCACTTTTTCTGAAGCCTTGCCAGTGCTAGTATTATCTTATTTTTTTTTTTTTTTGGCCATTCTAATAGGTGTGTAGTCAATATCTTCTTTTACACCTCACAACTATAAATTTAAAGGTCTGTTGGGTATGCATAGGAAGGATGTAATGTGTAATGGAGTAATTTTTTCAACTACATTTTTTTTAACTGAAAGAGCATGACTGTATCATCTCTATTGAGAGCTAAAGTAAATTTAAGACTATAGTTCCCCAATCCTTGCTTGAAGACTTTTATAAAATCTAAGCTTAAAGAATTTACTCCTTGAATCATGGCAACCTTGAAATCCAACCCTCCTACATTCAATGGGAGTCTGTGGAACGCTTCTTTAGAAAGGTAACTCGTGAGATTCTCTATTCAAACTATCAGCAACCCCTGAGGAGTGATAAAGCTTTTGTCCCCAAGATTCCAACCTCAGTTACACTATTTTTTTAAAAAATTAAAGGTAGTAGATGACTTTTGCTAAGAGTATGGCAAAGTGAAATAATGACTCCATTATTCTTGAGACACATTTTCCCAATCTATCCTCACATCAGTGAAATATTCCATCACAGGCCACCTGGTTTTGTCTTGCTAGGTGGCTGGCCACTCAAGCCTTTCACTTACCAGTGAGACATGAAGGAAGTAAAGTGATTGAAAATTCTGTTCAAGAATTTGAGCATTAGGTCAATTGTGGACTCTAGGGTATAGTCTGAACAGAGATGGGTATGTCACTGATTTCACTACCTAGAAGCTACCCTTACATTGGTCTCTAGAAAGATCATCTCTCTTCTGATTTGTGAAGCTCTGATCTTGCCCAGTATTGTCCTATAATTGTTCGATGAAGGGCACTGGAGGACTAGAAAATTCAGTGGTTTTTACAGCATCTACAGGAGTATATCACATAGATCCAGAATCTCTGCCAATGCCTTGACTGAATCCAGAAAATATTCCTATTACCACCTAGACACAAATTGTCCACTTTTTTCTCTTTTCATGGAGAAAGTATTTAGCTTTGTTTCTGCATGAGGGCATGGACTCATGCCTGGCACAAATTATCTAGAACTCTCTAGGAGCTGATCCTATTTCGTAAATTAAGAATGAGACAGAATTTGTGTATGTTTAACATTAGCCATCTTTATAATGCTCAGTGCTCTCATTTTGCCTTTCTTTCAAGGAGCTTTAGCATGGCGTTGCCTTTTTTAAAAAACAATGCCCATGGCTTTTCTCCCCCTGTTAGTTAAACATACTTTTAGACTTACCTAGCATAAGAGAGATTTTGTGCAGCCAATTTTATAAGATGAGTCATAGCTGTCATTTTGTTCAGAACAATTTATTTCTCTTCGTGGAATCAAATACTATAAATCTCTTGGACGCTCCTGTTAACAGTTGGTGGAGAACACGAGGGTGGAACTCTGTCTTTCCCAGAGGTGCTTGGTAGCATTTGGTTAGCAGCCAGGCATGCATCAGCTTCATGAATCTTCTTTTTTTGTTTTCTGTTTGCAGATTTTATTCCTCACCGTACAGTATTGCAACCAACCGCATGATTCCACAGACATCTATCACGCCATTCATTGCTGCTTCCCCTGTCTCCACATACCAGGTATGTCCGATTTACCTGCTGCACCTCAGGAGAGATCTTTCTTGCCAGTAATAGACTATATAAAGGCAAAAGGGACACAGTAGATTTTTTTTTAAATTGTCCTCATACACTTTAGTCACATCTTAGTGTAATAATACTCAAGTTATTAATTAGCCTACACTTTCAAGGGCTTGTTTGCATCTATTTCACTGAATAATAAAATCCACCATACTTTTCATTCTTCCTGCTGAGTTTCATGATTATGCTGCTTTCCAGCCAACATTAGTACAGCTTTCTTACCACTGAGAAATTATTTTGTTTGTTGTCTGTTATTTTGGTTGTCACGTTCCCTGTTGCGTCTTTTCTAAAAGCACATTTCTAGCCTTCCCTTCACTCACTCCAGGATATTTTATCATTCTCATCTCATTTTGTCACAGTTGTCCTGTGTATCCATGTAAAGCTGCATGGATAGATGTTACATCATTTTTTCCCAAGAAATGGGGCGGATTATCGAAGTGATAAAAAGTCATTCCTACTTCCTGCTCTTACTTCATTCTCAGTTCTGAAGAAGCCAAAATAGACCTCAGGGGTTCCACATGTTGAAACACAAGAAAATCCAGGACTCATTGTGTGTCCTAAACCAGATCTTGTAGCCAGTTAATACTCAGGACACAGGTGGATTGAAATAGTCATACTTGTCCCTCAAAAAATACTCCCTATCTTCCCCCTTCGAGTTATCAAATATGTGATATTACTCCCTGATTCTCTTTACCTCATATTGTTCTTCAGACAGTTCTTCTAATTCTAGTTGGAAAATGCCTATAGATACTACATATGGAGAGTATCTAGTGTCATTTTTTAAAACTTTGGAGAGAGAGAAAAAAGCGTGAGAGAGAGTGCAAGTGCGTGCATGTGTGTGTTTCTCTATATTTTGCAGATGGTGGGGGTGGATGTTTTACAACGGGTACAACTGTCATGTTGCTGACTGCTACCGATTCAGTGAAGTTTCACCTTATTCAGCCATTGCATACTTCATTTCAGAATGTCCCAGCTGTCAGAGCATCAAACTTGAGACTGTGCATTTTTTCTTAACTGATTCCCCCTGTAGCAGATCATTTTCATTCTTTTTCTGCACTTAGATTCTTGATCCATGTCGGTCGGTGAACGGAATAGACTTTTGTGTGAATTGCATTCGAGGGTCTCGAAATGGCTGATTTCTTAATTGCCTTTCCTTGGGACCCATGAGGCTACGTGCAGGTGCCGTCCTGTTTTTGTTCTTCCTGCAGGCCTGCCTGATTGTAATGCGTGTTTTTGTTTTTTTACCATTTTTTTCTAACCTCAGCCTCTGTTTCAGCCAAGACCACCCATTGAGCCCCAGTATAGAGCACTTGGGTGACATGAATAAAATATCCACAGAAAAATGATTTCACTTGGGAGGGCTCATAAGTGGAATTTAACTCCAGCTCTCTTTTCTCAAAAAAGGAATTAGAGCCATTTCCTATGTTGTTGATTCTCACCTTTCACCACTTCTTTTTTTTTTTTTTAATCTAAAGTGCATTGACAATTTCATTGGTGTGAATATGTTGAAAACAAAATCTTCAGGGTTCTCTACGTAACAATCAGCTCTCAAGCTGATTGTCTTATTTGGCTGACAAGGCACATTTCAGAACAGTTGGCTGGCTCAAATACTCATTTTTATTTGCCATACCAATTACCATGAGAGAAAAAAATGACAAACTTGCTTAACTTGGGTTTAACCCAAAGCATTCCTCAAAATTTCTGGTTGATCTCTTTAATTCTTACCCCAACTTTTACCACTTGGACTTACTTCCAAGGTGGGATCACTTGAGAATTTGAAGTTAGAATCAATGACAGAAAAAGAGGAAGTCTTCGCAGTCAACTCTTGCCTCTTTCATCATTTGCCTGGGTATCCCTGGGAGTTGACCTCTAAATAGGAGGTCTCTGAGGCCTCCTGAGCCTTTAGTCTCCAACACCAAGCTCAAAATATGCTCCAAGGCCCAGCCTTGTCTGTGTGGGCACTGCAGTCAGCTCCAGTGAAGTAGGAATTTGCTTTACATTTTACCATGTTTCAGGGACCAAATTAATCAGGTACGAGAATTTGCTTTCTATCCTTAGTTTTGAGCACTTAGTTTTGTAAAGTCAGATGGACTCCACTTTCTTATGACCTAGTGTGACTCCACTGAACGCAAGAACCAAGTTCTCTCTGTGATTGCTTTGTGCTAATAAATGCTGTTTGATGCATAGGTCCAGAGTACTTCATGGATGCCTCATCCGCCATACGTTATGCAACCAACAGTAAGTGTTCTCAGTCACCTGAGGCTAAATATTTCTATTATCCAAGTGCAAGCTTTTGTAATGCATAGAAGCTTTGGGGTAAAGCTTTTGTTATAGTCCATACCTCTTTCAGGCAGCCATATTTTCCAGATAAAAAGCTGTTCCTGAAATTATACAAAAGCATGTACAATAGATAGATAGAGAAAGAGATAAGACAGACAGAGAGAGAGTGAGAGAGAGACAAAGACAGAGAGAGATGAGAGAGAGAACAAATTTAGTGCAGGAAATAGCAGTCAACTTCCCGAGGTGGTGTCTACCATTTGTTATGAATGGGGAATTCACGCAGGAACTCCATGCAAGAACTCTGAAATCTGGGCGATTAAATCCATTATTAGAGGAAATACTTCCTGTTTTCCTTCTCCTTCTGTTATGCTTCATTTTCTTCAGATGCAGTTTGGGGGCGATTTTGAATGTCATGGCCAAGTATTGACTCAAAGCAATGTATTTGAAATATGAAGGTAGTTGTCTACTAACAGATGGAGCTATAGAGAGAGAGAGCAAAGTTGGTAGATATTTTTTATGTTAACTGACTAGAGTTATTCTCTTCTTCTTTAGTGGAAAATTTCTTGCAAAAATATTCAAGCTCTATTTTCTGCTTGCTAGATTCCCCATTTTATGGCATGATATTACATCAGTCCCAAGTGAAAAATATTACACGTTCCATTAGAATCTATACTGAAGGCTAATGATTCCATTTATCTTTGTCTAGGTCTTCCAGGTTTTCTAGCTCTACAGAGGTACAAGATAGAGAGTTTTCAATAGCAGTATACTCATGAGAGTTTGAGGTAGGGGAAAGAGCCTTAGACTGAAAGTTGTGTGACAAGGTCTCTGGTATACTCTCCTGGGCGTGCTCACATCTATGCCTTTGTTTCCTTTTTTGTCACCATACTTAGCAGGGCTTTTGGGAGGATCAAATGAGAGAGCATATGTGAAACCAACATTTAAAGTACAACATGCTATACATTATTATTACTATTATCCTTATTATTGAATGTATCAGTTGTACAAAGAAGAAGCAGTGCTACATTTTAACCCTTTTAAAAGCTAAATATAAATAAGGTAGCACTTATTAAAGACCAGGGAGCTAAATATAGAGGCATTCATTTCCTGGACTCCAATGGTCACAGCACCTGGTTTTCATATTCGAGCTTTGTCCATTTTTTTAAGGAACATTCCATGCTGCTCCTAATGTTTTGATAGTTTGTTTTTTATTTAAAGAATAAAATATATGTAGCTTACTACAGCAGAACTTTGGATCATATTTTTTTGCAAATCCCTCTATTTATTCTTACTTATGCACCTTGGGGGCTTCCTGAGTTCATCTGGTCTTTGTTCTATAAATTATACCAACATGCAATGAATGCAGGCTACACTTTTCTGTCCAAGTCGTGAGGTAGAATTTAGTATATGCTGCTAAACCAATGTATAGCACAGACTGAGCCAACACAGGAAAAGGGAAGAAGTCCTGCCAATTTCTAAAGAGGAGACTTTCTAGAAGGAAACAACTACCTTCTAAAAAAATGATGTGTTCATCTAAAGAGCACTATTGCTAGTTTAGTCCTCACACTGAGGTTAAGCATCATCTTGTTGTGGTCAAAAGGAATGCACATCTGGCAAAATCTGGATATTTTTCCAGATGTCAAAGTATGTAAGATTCTACAGTACTTCTAGAGCTGTGAGGAGAAAGGAAGATGTTTGTATGCGTCTTTATTTCAACTGGCACTCAAGATCTTAGCAAAGTTTTTCTTTACCTCCTCCGCCCCAGCACAGCTTCAGCCCCATTTTTGGATGTGTTATTTCTTATACACTTTCCTCTAGCAATAGCTGCGTGTGTGTGTATGTGTGTATGCGTTAATTTGTCCTGTTAGATCTTCCTTGCTGTCGCATCTGCTCACTGGTAGCTTATCACTTCCCATGACTAGACTGTGCATCATGTTTAAGCTTAGGTCACTTGGTTTAAAATGTAATGTTTATGGCTGGGGCAGATTTCTGGAAAAAGGAATGACTGGGCCACCCACCACTTTGTTGTCTTTAACATGGAAAAATTGGCTAAACAGTGTCATGGAAACACAGAGTTTGTACCATCAATCTTTGCCCTGTAATAGTCTTGCTGGTTGTCTATACCACATAAATAACCTTACCCAGCTGGTCTTAGTTTTATCATCAAGGTGTGGGTTAAATTAATCACTCTATGATACTAAAATACAAAAATACTTAAGTAATCTGAGACGAAGAAACATAATACCTGGATCTGAAAAGAATGAATGAATGACTTGATGATTAATAACATGAATTCTTGGTTAGGCTCTTTGGGATAGGAAACTCTTCCCAGCTATGGAACTTTAGGTAATTAAACTTTCTGTGCCACAGTTTCCTCATCTATAATATGGGCATAATAATACATGCATTTTGTTCATTAAATGAAATAAGGCATTAAAGCCCTTAAAGTAGTGCCCAGCAAATAACAAACGCTCAATAAATTATTATTTAGTTATATGAGTAGACTGCACATTATGCTTTAGATTAGCCCAATTATATAAAATGAGTGTTGGTACAGGAAGAAAATTGAGAATAAGCAATAATCACCTATTTCTACCACATTCAGACTACTTATTTAACTTACTTTGCTACTGAATTTGGTGGGGTTAGCCTCTGTGGATATAAATAAGACAAATTGCATAGATTGATACTTATTTCAATTATTTACTAAACCATTCAACACTTAGTACTAAAAAATAAAAAAGGCCCATAGAGTACCTCCTTTATGTCAGTAACTGGAACCTACTTTACAAATAAATCAGGTTGTCAATACCTATATGATATCTCAAATATATTGCCCTATTTCTTATTTGCTTACAACTTCTCTCCTGTCTCACATTTTCTCTTCCACCATTTTGAGAACATCTCATGTGTAAGCTCTCAGTGTATAGGTATGTTTCTGCCCCATCACTATGAATGCACACCAACTCCCACCCTGGAGCCAGAAGCCCTTCAGGTTCTCTTTCAGCCTTGACTTAAAGGACTCTGAAATCTCAACCAGGTCTGTATCTGAAGAGAAAACGGTGCTCCAAGGCAGTCTTAAAGTAGAGCACAGTGCCTCTGGTCTTTACCAGGTGGGTGAATGGTTAGATTGGAGAGCTATCAATCGGTAAGAGAGAAATGACATGATGGAAGGAAAGGAAGGTAACAATAAAGGGACAAGAGAAGAACAGAAAGCATAAGCGAATAGCTGAAGTTTGCCACATAAGTTTGCTTCTTTGGAGATTTCATTTTCTAAGTTGTGTGCAATGTACTTTTTTATAGATTTAGTAAAAGGTTCTGAGAGGCTTGTCATTTTTAAGGAAGAGGGGATCAAGTCTCCTACCCTGCCTTATAACTATCATACTGGTGTTTGCGCAAGATGACAGTTCTCTGTCACTTAGACTTTGGGACTTTATTGGGTCCCCTGGAAAGTTGTCAAACCCCCTTGGGCAGCAATAGCCTTTCTGTTTGCACTTTAGTGTTGTTCACCTGAACAAGCACTGGGGAGAGAGCCCTGTTAGACTAAATCAAGAATTCACTTTTTGCCGTGACGAAATAGAAATGCTGACTTTGTCAACGCAATCGGTTATTTGTTGCTGTTTCTCAGTGCTGGGTTCTGTACTGTACTCTGAAATCTCACTATTACACTGACAGAATTTTAATAGGTGATAGATTGCACCAAATATCTACTCTGCGTAGCAGCATGTCATGTTGGAATCTCATATGAATGCACAATTGAAATTCCTATCTTGCTATACGTCAGACGGTTTGTTAAATCTGTGCTGACAAGGAGAGAAGATGATAGTTCCCAAGAAGAAGCATAGTTCCGTTCCTTCGAATTTTATTTAGGCTCATTTGAATCATAAATCTTCTCTTCCTCATATGGTTAGCATTATTTCATCTCAGAAAGAGAGGTCAGCTTTCATTTTTACTTAATTACAAATTGGTTGTCTAATTACCGCATTCTAAGAAATGCAAGATGTCTTTATTGAATCATTGGATGATTTGTTGCTATGCATGGCTAAATTATGACTTTTATGATTAATAAACCTTAAGTTTACAGCTAAAGAGTTAATATAAACTTCCCTTCTACAACAAGGCTGTGCAAGAAAGCTCCAGAATATTTGATTCCATCATTCTTTACCTGTGAATAGGTAAGGACTAAGACTTAATTTTAGGAGCTGTGTTCTTCAAATTTGCAGGTGTGTTTTCTGTAAAAGCACATTGCCAAATTTGGAAAGAATATTAAATCATTAGAATTCTGTTCAGAAAGCAAGGTTTTCAGATACTATCCTTTTGCTCCTGAGCTGAACAAAAATCTTAACTCTTATAGTTTCATTATCAAAGTACCCAAGTTAAAATGCCTTTGCTGTCTAAGGAGTTAAACTTGTAGATATCTATCTACAGGCCAAAGTTTTTTTTTAACTAAATAGCAAAAACAAAATAACATCAACTCTAGCCCATATGTACTATTTCTACCAGAAGAAAATTCAAATGAGAGAGAATAAACTTAGAAGGAGCATCTTCTGTAGAGTGTCACCTCCTTTTAAAAACACAGCTGGGGTAAAATGCATATAAATGAAATAATTTCCACAGAAAGTCTCTCATACACCTTAACTTTTGTAAGAAACAGTGCTGGCTTTGCCATTATTAAAGGTAACTTCAAAATTCTACAGTAATTTTTCAAAAATAATCTAGTGACTTAAGAAACAAAAAACTTTAAAAAAATGAAATGCAAGGCTCATAATTCACAAGTGCATAGAGCGTAAAAGAATTTCCACTTAGGACCTCTTCACTCCTCACTTCTACTCTCCAGAAGTCAACCTTGTAAACAAATTTGTACGTCATTAGCCACTCAATTTTTCTATGCATACAACGGTATATATATGCATGTGTGTAAATGTGCGTGTATTTTTAGCATATATACAAGATCACTCTACAAATATTGTATTGCAATTTGCTTTATGTTCCCTCAATAATAGAATGTGCTGGATGTCATTACATATGAGTCATATATAGATGTGTCAAGTTTTTTTGAACACTTCACAATATACCATTATATAAATGCACCAAAAGGTATTTAACTAATTTCCTATTCGTGGTTCTTTAAGTTTCTTCTAGTACTTGCTCATAAGCTCAAGACTGTAATATTGAACACTTGTGAGAAAATATCTTGTAGGATAAATTACTGGTCCAAAAGGTATATGTGTTTTAAACTTTGATATATATTGTTGTCATATTGCGCTTTAAGTGAGAGTGTTTATTTCCCCATGGCCTCAATTAAGACTGGGTGATCTCAAGTTTCAAATATTTGGTTAATGTGATAAATAGTGAATGGTATCTTATTGATGTTTTACTTTTATTTCTCTGAGTCCTGGAGGAGTTGAGTTGCTTTTCATGTGTTTATTGACTATTTTATTTTCCTTTTCTTTGAGCTTCAAGTTCATTTGCTTTGCTCATTTATCTTTTGGGGTATTGACTTTTCTTATTTCTAAAAGATCTTATTACAATTAGTAGGTTAACATTGTCATAAATAATCTAGATATTTTCTCAGCTTCCCTTGAATTTAATTTTATGGTGTTTATCATACAGAAGTATAGTATTTAGTGTTATGTATTTAGTATTTATCAGTTTTTCCCTTTACTGTAAAGAGCCAAACAGCAAATATTTTCAGCTTTGTGAGCCACGTGGTCTCTGTCACACCTAGTCAGTTCTGCGGTAGCGTGAAAGGAGCCATAGATTAGCGCATTAGTGCGTAGAAATCAACATTGCTGATTAGTGAGGTGGAGCACTTTTTCATGTACCTGTTGGCCATTTGTGTGTCTTCATTGAAAAAATGTCTATTCAGTTCCTCTGTCCATTATTCAAATCATTGTTTGTTTTTTTCTCTGCTATTGAGTTGTATGAGTTCTTAATATACTTTAGATATTAATCTCTTAGCAGATATATGATTTTCAAATATTTTTTCTCATTCCATAAATTGCCTTTTCATTTTTTGGATGATTTCCTTTGCTGTGCAGAAGCTTTTCAGTTTGATGTAGTCCCACTTGTTTATTTTTGCTTTTGTTGACTTTTCTTTTGATGTTAAATCCAAAAAATCATTGCCAAGACTATGTCAAGGAGCTTACTCCCTATGTTTTCTTCTGGAGTTTTATGGTTTCATGTCTTATATTCAAGTCTTTAATTCATTTTGAGTTGATTTTTGTATATGGTATAAGATAGGGATCCAGTTTTATTCTTTTGCATATGGCTATCCAGTTTTCCCAACATATTTACAGACTTTTCCCCTCTTTGTATTCTTGGCTCTTGTGTTGTAGATTAATTGACCGTATATGCTTGAGTTTATTTCTGGGCTTTCTATTCTGTTTCATTGATCTATATGTCTGTTTTTATAATATCATACTGTTTGATTATTATAGCTTTGTAGTTTAGTTTGAAATAAGGAAGCGTATGTCTCTAGCTTTGTTCTTCTTTCTCAAGATTGCTTTGGCTATTCAAGGTCTTTTGTGGTTCCATAGAAATTTTAAGATGGTTTGTTCTATTTCTGTGAAAAATACCTTTGAAATTTTGATAGGAATTGCATTGAATCTGTACATTGCTTTTGGTAGTATGGACATTTTAACAATGTTAATTCTTCCAATCCATGAGCACAAAATATCTTTCCATTCATTTTTATTTTCAATTTCTTTCATCCCTAGTTAAATTTATTCTTAGGTATTTTATTCTTTTTGATGTAACTGTAAATGGGATTCTTTTCTTAATTTCTATTTCTGATAGTTTGTTGCTAGTATGTAGAAAAGCAATTGACTTTTGTATACTGATTTTGTGTCCTGCAACTTGACTAAATTTGTTTATTAGTTCTGACAGAGTTTTTTGGTGGAATCTTTGGGATTTTGTATGTATGTCGTGTTATCTGCAAATAGAATTTTACTTCTTCCTTTCGAATTTGCATGCCTTTTATTTCTTTTTCTTGCCTGATTTCTCTGGCTAGGACTTCTAGTACTATGTTGAATAAAAGTGGCGAGAGTGAGCATCCTTGTCTTGTTCCTGATCTTAGAGAAAAACCTTTCAGCTTTTCACTGTTAAGTATGATGTCAGCTGTGGGCTACTTACATATGGCCTTTATTATGTTGAGGTATATTCCCTCTATACCTAGTTTGTAGAAAGTTTTTATCGTAAATGGATGTTGAATTTTGTCAAAGGTTTTTTCCTGCATCTAATGAGATGATCATATGATTTTTATCCTTATTTTGTTAGCATGGTATATCATATTGATTAATTTGTGGATGTTGAACCAACCTTCCACCCCTGGAATAAATCCTACTTGATCATGGTTTATGATCCTTTTGAGGTATTGTTTAATTCAGTTTGCTAATATTTTATTGAAGACTTTTTCATCTGTGTTCATCAGAGATATTGGCCTGTAATTTTCTTTTCTTGTAATGTCCTTGTCTGGTTGTGGTATCATGGTAATGCTGGCCTTGTAAAATGAATTTGGAAGTGATTCTTCGTATTCTATTTTTTGGAAGAGTTTGAGAAGGATTGGTATTAATTCTTCTTGAATATTTGAGAGAATTCACCTGTGAAGCCATCTGGTCTTGGACTTTTCTTCATTGAGAAGTTTTTGATTACTGATTCAGTCTCCTCACAAATAATTGGGCTGCTCAGATTCTTTATTTCTTCGTAATTCAATTCTGGTAGGTGGAATGTTTCTAGGAATTTATCCATTTCTTCTAGGGTTGTCCCATTTTTGGTGTATAATTGTTCATAGTAGTCTCTTATGATCCTTTGTATTTGTGTGGTATCAATTGTAATATCTCCTCTCTCATTTCTAATTATATTTATTTGAGTCCTTTCTCTTTTTTTCTTAGTAAATCTAACTAAAAGTTTGTGTCTATTTTGTTTACCTTTTCAAAAAAACAGCTCTTAGTTTCATTGAGGTTTTCTATTATCTTTTTAGTCTCTACTTCATTTCTTTCTTTTTTTTTTTTATAGTTTTATTTATTTATTTTTTTCCCCCAAAGCCCCAGTAGATAGTTGTATGTCATAGCTGCACATCCTTCTGGTTGCTGTACGTGGGACACGGCCTCAGCATGGCCAGAGAAGCGGTGCGTTGATGCGCGCCCAGGATCTGAACCCGGGCCGCCAGCAGCGGAGCGTGCGCACTTAACCACTAAGCCACGGGGCCAGCCCACTACTTCACTTATTTCTACTTTGATCTTAGTTATTTCCTTCCTTCTACTTACTTCTGGCTTAGTTTGTTCTTCTTTTTCTAGTTCCTTGAGGTGAAAAGTTAGGTTGTTCATTAGAGCTCTTTATTTTTTCTTAACGTAGGCATTTATCTCTATGAACTTTCCTCTTAGAACTGCTTTTGCTGCACATCATAACTTTTGATATGTTGTATTTCTATTTTCATTTGTCTCAGTATATTTTTTGATTTCTCTTTTTATTTTTTCTTTGACCTGTTGTTTGTTCAGTAGCATGTTGTTAATCAAGAATTCTTTTATGTTTTTGAGTCTTTTAGTAGAGTATTAAAGTTTCCTCCACATATGTCCTGTACATTTCTTAAATATTTTTTTTGGTATGTTAATATTTTTATTGTTATAGTTAGAATTTTTTGTTATATTTCTTTTTGGTCTTTTTGGTATATATAAAAATAATCTATTTTCTACTCTAATGTTATTGATTTAAATTTAAAAACGTCCTTTAATTATTCAAAAGCAGTGTTGAAATTTAGAAGATATTCATGATTGAAAATAAGAATATAAAAACACCAATTTCCTCTTACTCAAAGATTACTCCAGTTAACATCTAATAGTATATCTTTCCAGGTCTTTATCTGTTTCTATATCTATATGCCCTATCTATCTATATCTACACATGCACACACATATCATATATTTATGCATGTGTTATCTTTCACTGAAATGAGATCACACAGTACATGCTATTTTTAAACTGTTTTCTGCTAATAATCTCTACTTTCCCATGTCAATAAATTTTTTATCTTCTCAAATCAAATTTTCTCAACTGCCCAACTGGGAACCAATGAGGATGTACCAGAGCAGGGGGGTGTGTACATATGTATATATACATGCTTTAAAAAAAGGTTTTTATTATTTTAGTGTCAGTAACTAATGTAAGTCTCTTTTAATCTAGCACAGTCTCTTTCTTTTTCTTTGTGTTCCTGATTAGCTGTCTTATAGGGTGTCCCACCTTTGAGAAATTTAAATTTGAGTCTTCATGGTGCTGTTAATCCTGTTCTTCTATTCCATATAGGAAATAATTTTATAACCAACTATCTTTCTCAATTCCCTTATTATTTCCAATAGATTATTTGATTCTCAGGTTTCCCAGGCCATCAAAATAATCTCATTTTCCACCTCATTTCAAATATTTATATTTCACAATCCATTTTCTTGCCTAATTGTAATGGAATGTATTCTTTGGCTTGTTCTTTATCTTAATGAGAATGCCACAATGAAGTGTCTGGTTGTTTTGAAAACAGGTGTAAATGTTGAATTTAATCAAAGTTATTTTGAGAAAACATTGAAAATTTTTATTTCTTTTATAAATTTTATTTTATTAATATATTTGTACTTAATTATATTTTAGTTAATTTCATTAATATATTTCTTAAGGTGGAACCATTCTACAATGAACTCCTTTTGGTCATGATATAGCTTTCTTAAAACTATGGTTCTTGATTATATTTGTTAATAATTTGTTTATTATTATGACATCAATCTTTATTAATAAATTTCTTAAATATTGTCCTCTTCTTTGTGTACTAATTTTTTCAGATGTTAATATCAGAATTATAAGGGCTTCATAAAAATAATTTGGAAGGATTCCTTTTCTTTAAATTCTAGAACATTTTTAAGTATTATTACATGTATCTATTTTTGAGGATTTAAAAGTATTCAAATGTAAAACCATCTTAGCTTTTGGGAAGAGATGCATTTATTCTGCCATACCCAATTTTAAAAAGTAATGTATTACTACTGTTGGATTTGTTCTCCAGGGACTAAAACTCTAATATTCATTTAAGAATTTGTGAACATTATGTATGATCATTAAGTATTCTATCAGATTGTTGCATAATTGATAATTTAATTGCTAAATGATCAAAACAATTGGATTGTGAAATGGCACAGTTTTAACACAATTGTCATTATTAGTTAATCCATGACTAGTTGTTGATCTTCTGGGACATATATATCTTAAATTAAATATTGTGCAATTCAAAAATGATCAATCACCAACTGTGTAATAAGAAATTGTGAGATATTAGCAAGTCATAGATCAATAACTTGTAATTTTTAATAATGTATGGAGTTTTTATATGCCCGTCATTGTGGTGAAATGAGGAATACTTGTCTAAAATTTCACTTGATTAAGTCTCTTTTCCTGGGCCCTTGGCTATACCAGTCACTGACTCTTCATTTTATGAAGTTGAGAATCTTGAGTTCAAGGAAAAAAAATCAGCAAACAATGAACAAATATTCTTGAGCATTAAATATATACAGAATATTCTTCTAGGTATTGTTGGAAACGGGGGAAGGGAAACAAGAAATAATCTGTCCCCAAGATATATAACCTAGTTGTGAAGATAATTTTTATATGCTTAGGATGATTTAATTAAAATCTACAGCAGAAAAGATGTTAAATGTTTAGCAATTATATAAAATTGAAAATGACAAGGTATCCATGAGTATTTAAAGACAAGGAAGAACAAAGACATAAACATGAGCTTAAAGGATGGGTGTTGTTTATGGTGTTAAAGAAAAAGAAAGAGTGTAATTTAAGTGACAATGGCACACAAAATGTATGGAGGAGTCTCGAGTTATTTCAAGGACAAAGAGGCAAATAGCCTGCATTAAGTGAAATGTTTGTGTTAGGAAGTAGAAGAAAGATTTGGTTGGAAAGGTAAATTGTAGTCTATTGAAGTACAACTTTTATTAGTCAAATCCAGCACACTGTTCTACACATTTTGTATTAGCTTGATGGTTCCAATGCTGTTGTCTAGAATTTAAGTTTATTTTAGAAAATGTAAAACAGAAAGGTTAAATTATATTACTGATGTGTGTGAAAAAGTCATTATTTCCACTGGAGTAATGGACGAATCAATCATGAATGGAAAAAAAATTTAAATTTTGCTGCATTATGAAAATGTTATTATGCAAAGCCTCTGCACATAATCATTTTATATCTGTGGTAATATTTTTGGAGGTAATGTTCATCTTTCAAGTAGAGCTTCTGAAAGCTTCTTGGAGAGAACATTTCCTGATGTCTAAAATCTCTGCCTCCTAAGCACAAGAGTGGCTTAGTGATGATTCTGATGGTGATTCTGGAATCTTTTGCAATTGGAATGTGTGCACATGACCTGTTTTTTGGCATGTGGTTTTATGTTATTTTACTATGGACCTTTAGAAAGAAAGAGTAGCTCAAGGAATAATGCATTACTTTTTTAGAACTGCAGGCACAGCATTTTGAACACAAGACTGACCCAGCTGCTAAGAGAAAAAGTTCCGATCATACATGACCCTCAATATGTCCTTAGATAGTACTTAGAGTTTCTTCATTACTGCATCATCAGTAAACCAGAATTTGCCAGTTACTTTGTAAAGATGTTGACAACATTACATCCTTAACAGTTGTTTAACATTTTAAACATAATTAAATAGAAACATGATGTTAGGTATCCAATATGTTAAAACCTTATTTTCTATGGATTATCTCTAGCGAATGCAAGTATGCAGCTAAAATAAAATCCATGTCAGACTTTCTAGAAAACAGCAAGTTACCAGGGCAACACAATCATACAGAGATAGGGTAAATCGTTTATTTTATAAATGTTGCCAGGGCAACAGAAACTACTAAGAAATCACTGAAGGACTGAGGATAAGGGTACAGCTGGTCTATGGAACTATTTGTTCTTTCACAGTACACTGGAATAAAATGTCCATTCATATCTAAAATCTTAACAAGTATGTGAAGTATGTAGGTATTCATTAAACAAATAGTCATGAATGGGTTCAAATACTGAGAGTATTTCCAAATATAAAAAAAATATTATTCTCTATTTCTTGCCTCTCAGAATGTCATTGGAACACTTTATTTTGCTTTAAAGATTAATCTTTGCTAGGTTAGCCCTGGAGAGCCTAGTTATTTCTATGTAAGTGCTATGTCTACAATTCAGTATCATGGTTAACGGTGTTGACTAGCTTGGGTTTTTTTTGGGCAACCGTTAGGATGTACCAGAGCAGGGGGTTGTGTATGTGTGTGTGTGTGTGTATATATATATATATATGCTTTATAGGTATGCTTTAAAAAAAGTTTTATATTATTTTAGAGTCAGTAACTAATATAAGAAATTATACAATTTAGAATAATATTTTTCAAAATATGAACACAAATACCAGTAAAGTGCCTTCAAACTTTTCTGTTGCCTAAGAGGAATATTTACCAAGGGTAGGACTTGAATTTACATTTTCTCTCTGTTTTGATACAATTTATTTTCCTCTTGATCAGACTCCCTGTCAGAAAACAAATATTTATAATATATTCAGCTATGAGTAACACTTGAAGTATGTGCAAAGCATAAAAATAGTAAAGAGGAGGGAGTTATTTGTTGTGCCAGAGAGTAAAGGAATAAGGACAGGCTTCACAGAGGAGGTGACTCCTGAACTTGGTTTTGAAAAATAAAGGAGTTTTTCAGTCAGACAAGTGTTGGATGTCAGGCAGGAAGGGTGTTCTAAACAAAGCAAACAGTAGGTTGTGGCCAAGGCTTTGCTTTATACACCACGTGTTACATCTGGTGAGCATCTGAGAGAGGGCAAAGTATTTCCATAGGCTACCATATGCCTCTAACACTGAGGCATAAGCATGGTATTTGTGTGCCCTTCAACAGTTATGTCACAGAAGGTGTCACTTAATCGTGAATTAAGGCTCATGTCCTCCCATCGCGTTCAACATGGCATCTTCTAGAGATCTGCCCGCATCTCTGGACAAAGCTTCTTCAGTGACACCCGACGTTCTCCTTCAGAAGCTCTCCACTCGGAGTTGAGTGTAATATGCACGCAAGTTTTTGATAACACTGGGGTGTCATAAAATAATCATTACAGCCTCTGCAGTGGGCTAACAGATCCAGTTCTCTGAGCACCCCAGATACAAATAGGATCTCTACCCTCCTCAGAGCCCCAAGAATGCTTAGTGTCTCACCATTTGACTATTACCATATGCTTCATTGTTAAACTATCAAACAACAAAGTAAGAGGATTAACACTCTAAGATAAAATACCAGAACTTATATGTCTGCATGAGGTTTGGTTTTTGTTTGTTTTGTTTTGTTTTCTGTGGTGAAATCACTTTGGGAGATGTTTTCCAACGATGTCATCTTAAAATAGAAAATTTAAAAAATTTTCTCTTTGGAAATAATTTCAGGGGTAATTTATTAATCATACAAGAATAACAAGTTAATTCAGCTTATAGTCACATCATAGATAGACAAATCGATGAATGGGTGAATGGATGGATGGTTGGATGCATGGATGGATGGATGGGTGGATGGCTAGATAGATGAATAGACAGATAGACAGATAGATGGATAGATATCCTGGGGTATATGACTAGTTCTTCTTTCCCAACTAGAGTATAATTTTATTATTTCAGAACTTATTACGTATAATTCACAATATCTCTCCCTTTTCATTTTGTTCCTTGCACAGAGTAGGTAATAAATAAATATTTGTTGATAAGCTACACTTCATAGACTATTTTCGAATTGGCAAATTTTGAGACACTACAAGATTCCAGTTGCTGTTAGACAAGGATACTAACACAGGTTTCTGAGGAAGACAAAAGTGTGCATCTTCTTTGAACCCAAGCCCAACATATAAGGGAAATTGATGCTGGTATCAAATTTGTTTTTGTAAATTTGATCATTAAATCTTGTCATTGCCAAGCAGTAGATTTGTTAAAAACAACTTAGGAAAAGTTCTCTTTTGTTCATAATGTATTCTAATTGCTTTTTAGCACCCTTTTTTCCTTCCTAAAAATCTGAAAAATTAGTAGATCTACTTGTTAGGACAAGCAGCAACCCTTGTTTTCACTACGATAAAGGAAAACACTCTTCTCAGATTAAATAAAAGAGTCAATTTGGGAAAATTGTGCAGTGTAATATCTGAAAAAGTTTAGTTCTTTTACTTCCTGTGTGACCTAATTTTCTTCCAGATACAGATATTCATTTGAATAAAAAAGAGATATCCACCCACTTCAGACCCAAAGAGAATGAGTAACAAGGATTTCTACCTTGCGTGCTCTTAGAAAGGAGCTGAGGTTACTTAAAATTAAAGACACACTAAAAAAGACAGCTGAATTAAGGAAAAGGAACAAAAGTCATATAGCAGAGGAAATAAATTTGTTAAAAATTTAGGCTATGGATAGTTTACTACAACGGAACATTAAAATTTAGTCTTGAGTTTTCAGGAGCTAAGGCCAAAATGGTTAAAAAGAAAAAATTGGTTATGTTGTTTAATTCTCTGATGAAAGGAAACATATCAGATGGCCAGGAGAGGATTTTTTTTCTGCTGCTATATTCTAGAAGAACAAATTATAATGGTATAATGTTATTTCTCAGCCTAATGTCTTAGATAGCAGTTATACATGTAGAGAGAAACATTTCTCTTATGGTCATTTCTTTTATTAACTCTCAATAAAACAAAGCAAATGTTAACTTTCAATTTTGTGATGAAATGTCTAGAGCAGCTAAATTAATATTTTTCAGATATGTAAGTTTCCCGTGATCTAGCTTGATGTAACAATGCCACTTAGTAAATCCAATTGGTTAGCATCGGGCTTGTGTGGTCTTTCAAATTTCCTTAGTCTCAGCCAGGGTTTTATGAAAATTTTACCATCTGACTTAGAGTATCATTCAGATAAAGGCTGTGTTACCTCCTCATTGAAGGGGGCTGTCAGATTGTCTGCAGTTTGTGCCAGAATTCTAAAGAATGTCTTTCAGAAGAGCCTGAACATGTACTCAAGTGAGTTCCTGTAGTTCTGTGCCTTTGAGTAGTTGAGAGAAAAATTTCACCTAAAACATTGATAGTAGATGTGAGACCAATTGGCCATCATCACTCAGTGGCTCATGAAGTATTCATGATTTTTAGTGATATGTAATAGAGCCTACTCTGTTGCCATGATGAGTCACGTGTAAAATGTATTTGTTGGTAGTAAACTAAACCAATAGAGTAGAATTATTTGGTATGGACTATGAGAATTGTAGAGAGTATCTGTGTAAATTGATGACTTGGCTTCTGATAAAGCAAATGCCAAGCCATTGTATCTTGCAATAATTACTCAACAAGTTCAGCTAACTCCGAAAGCTGCGCTTGAGAAGTGACACCAAACCATATCATCAACAAAGAAGAGAGAACTTACCTTTCTGCTGACTTTGGTGGGAAGTCATGCAAATAGTTCAGTTGGCATCATACTGTTTATGTATAATATTTTTAAAAATTAGTATGGTGCTTGCCCCTTTTTACATCACTTATAAATATAACTTCATTGCACATAATGGAAGCTAGGAACAAGCTGGAGAAACTGAAAGCAAATTTCAAACAAGAAAATTAATCTTTATCCATGTTAAAAAGAGTATTGTGTTCTTGGCTTTTTAATTCTCATTTAGCACAGAGAAAATCAGCCTAATTATCAACTTGAGTTTTGAACAATAATCTTAAAACTTCTGTTCAAAAGAGAGACCTTTTATCAAAGAGTTACCCTTAAAGGATTTTTAATCAATACATATTAGAACCATCTCTGCATAACAATGTTGTATAGTAAAAATCAATTCTTACATTCCTATAAAGCCTTTTACCTGTTCAGTCTCGTATATCAAGTATTTTCAATCAATGCTGAAAAATCATTATGATGCCAAGTTTGTGTTCCACGCTACATGTATAAATCCTTAGATTCTAATGTCATCCTCCAAAATTATTTCTCTATAACTTTCTGAGATGCATATATGGAATTTATTTCAAGGAAATAGTTTATATTTTACATGGCATGGACAGATGTATGTATGTATGGATGGATATGATGTACATATTTCTGTCAATATATGCTGGTAATATAATAATACCCACTGCAGATATTACTTAGCCAAAACACTGACCTATACATATAATACAAATATATGTTTCTACAAGGATGTTCAAAGTCACATTAATATGATACCAAAAAAAGACTGAACACTCTTAAGATTCATGGTGTAAGTTAGAATGAGAGGAGAGAGAATGAAAGGTATGAAGGAGATAAAATAGAAAAATTGAGGAAGAGGAAAAGAAAGGATATGGAGGTGGCATGGGTCAAATCTGACTCCAGCAGATTTTAGCTTAGATGGCTAGGTAGAAGCTGATGTGTAACAGAAGGAATAAGTTCAAGATCAGGGAAATGGAGTTCCTTGTGGGCATGTTGAGTTTGTGGAATCAGATAAAGATTTTCAATATGTAGCTTGAAATACAGTTTTGGCATATAAAAATGGCAGTGATAGACTTGGGAGTCATTCATTCCTATTGAAGAGAATAAATGGGATTTCTAAAGATCCATTTACTCTTCACTAATAATTACCATGCTTGATCTATGTAACAGCTCTTAGACTTAGGAATATGAAATAATATGCATATGATGACACTATATTAGGTGTACTAGTCTTATATGCACTAAATCAAGTGCTTGCTTATGCCCCTTGCTAGCAAGATTATTTAGCAACCCAGTTATACTTTTGCTTACCCTTATACTTTTAAGGCTAATTGTATATTATATTACCTATGCCTTTTTGAATCAACCAAAGTATGTGCACCTGATGTTTTCACTTAGGGAACTGACTACAGAGATAAATTGGAAAATAGACATAGACATTTTAAATTAGGAGAAACCTTAGAGGCCATTTAATCCAACACCTATCGAAGTTTAGGAGTTGATATAAAGGTTTCAGAAATTGTCATATGTGTTCGTGCAAAACCATTTTATTCCAATCCTGTGTAACATTTTTGGAAGATTTTTTTTCCTTAAATCTCCTTTCTTCTTTAGCCACTGATTCAGTGAGAGGAAGAGCAACAAAATTGGAAAAACACAACAGCAACCCCCTACCTAGTTCAAGCACAGGAAGCAGTCAGCTCCTTTGTCAAGCCCATAGGAACATCCCAAGAGGCCTCTGTGAATTTAGATTTATTTATCTCATTGTTAGTCAGTGTGAATGTAGGAGCTCCATAACCCCTAAACCATCACCACTGGAGTGTTCTCACCACTTTTAGAATAGGATGGTCTCTTCGTCTTCCTGAAGATTTTTCATTACTTTTGCTTTATTGACAAGAGTAGATTATTTCAGGCTTTACTGGATTATCCCAATGTTGGCACTGGCTTTCAACTCTGTTTTTCTCTAACCTTATTGTTGATGCTGGTAATAAGAACCACTTTTACTGATCATAGAAGTATGAGCTCAGAGTGACTCAATAATTCCAATGTTTCAAATGGCCAACGTGAAAAGTCTACTTAGGGGGAATGTGAGAGCTAAATTATTGAAGAACATCGTATTTTCCTGTGGGATTTTTCCATGCCCTGAGGATTTTATACATGCTGTTCCTTGGGGTTTTCTCTCCTTCCTACTTAACATTTTAAGGAGCAGAAAGTTTAAAGTAAGTTTCTTAAGAATCTCTCACAGTATTTCCATCTCTCTAGACAAGTGTTTACAAATGGGTTGTGGCTCAAAGATTTAACTTTCCTTCATGTCTTTTTCTAAAAATAAGGTTCAGTCTGAAATTGGCAAGAGTGATGATTCACTGGCAGACAATCAGCAGGAGGGCCCTTTAGTGGAATATTATCTGTAATACAACAGGATTAAATGTTTCCAATATAAACCTTTAATCTGTACCATCTAATTACTGACATCTGAACCAGTATCTGAGAATTTGTCAATTTTTTAATCTTGTAATTCTAACAACAACAACACCACCACAAGAGACTTAATCCTGCACCTGGAACAACTTCTAATGCAAGTGCATGTAGCTTGAGTCTTTTCTCTTGAGATGGACTAGAACGGGTCCCCAGTATTTTATGATTCTGATTTGCCATGGTTCTGCAGGGCTGCCCTGTTAGTAGCAATCACCCTTGCTTATGAAGTTATGTAGACAGTCCCACATAAATTGGAAAGGTCCAATCATTTGATCTTGTCCATTTCTGTTACACATGGCCAGGCATATGATGAGAAATGTTCTGGCTGACGTAATTTCTTCTTACAACTGTCCTGGAAAATGAAATAAATTGTTACAGCATTGGTTTCCTAGCAGAGGCAAAATTATGCAAGAAAGAAAGTCCTTCTATTTTTACTTATGTTCCTCTACTTTCCGATAGATCTTTCTCTCCTTCCTTCTCTCTTCATTCACTTTTGGTCTTATACAGGTTAAATTCCTTAGATGATTACTAAATCTCACCCCACTTTTGTTTAAGGTGTATTTTCTTGATATTGTTAAGTTTAATAAACTCCAGTGAATATCCGTTAGAGAGCACATACTTATTTCTTTCATTTTGAATTATTAAACTTCCTCAAAAATCATGATTTTGAACCTATCTGAAAGTGGTTGGATATTCCTTGTATTGTTTTCATTAGGAAACTTATTTATTGGTTGTTCGGGAGAAGCCCATGTTTGTCCTAAAGTACGCTTTTAATTATCACATAAGTCTAACCAAAACTGTGATAGAACACTACAGTGTAAATGAATCAAAACTGTGGGTTATATTTCCATAAAAATATGTGTGCATTTGAAAATTAAGGAGATTCCTTAAGGGAAAAAATTGTCTTTTAAGTTTTATTAAACTCAAGATATTGAAGAATCCTCCAAAATCCTTTGCTCTGTCTTCTTATGGGCTCTTGATAATATTGTGTATGCTATCACAAAAGATAAACCTGAATATTATAGAATAATGCATTTATAGATGAGGTAAGTGAGGCTCAGAGAGGTTAATTGACTTTTCTAATATCACACAAGTTGGTGGCAGAGCTGGGACAGGTATGTTTCACTCCAGTTAACACTAATTCTATTTCATTATATCTGGTTTGATTCTTCATTAAATTTTTATATTTCAGGTTATGTAATTTAACCCAGAGTAAATCAATTTGACAGATTAATAAAAAAAGTTATGATTGGGTCTTTCTGTACATCGAATACAAAATATTAGTAAGTTATCTATGTCCATTAATGCCGATTAGATTAGCATAAGAAGTAAGATATTTTTAATCTTCTAGCAGTCCTATCATTGTATTTTAAGTGGAAAGGAGTTCATACGACTTAGCTAAAAGCTTTGATTTTGACAGGCACATTCATCCAAATAGTATTATTATTTAATTCTTTTTGTCTCAAAATTATATAATGCTGGATGATATATCTGAGGTCAATATACCTTATTTTTAATCTGCATAATCTTTGGAAATGGCCCACATTAATATTATACATATTGTAGAGATATTTCAGATTATCAATTTAATGACATTTTTTGCATTTTAAGACAGGTGAATTAGATAAAGCACATAATAACTACGAGAAAATTTCATGAAAGCGCAATACAAAAAAAGTGTCATTTTATTTTCTTTAAACCTATGTTAACTAGAGTACTATCTGAAACTATACGCTAATGCCTTTCCGATTTTGCCACACATAGGATAGTTTATGATTGAAGCGTGCAAGTAATTTGAGCATTGTATAATAACTTTTATTTAATTTTGTTTTGAAAACTAGATTCAACTTTTTTCAAAACCCCACATCTTAATTCAAAAAGATCAAGGAGTTCTGAATTAAACCCAAATGGAATAGTTTCTTCTAAATTAATACTATTTTGTCATTTTCTTTATATTAGTATCTATTTTGTAAAGTAAAAATAAAACAATCATTACAAAATAAAGCCAAAAAAGATAATCTCTTTTTTCCCTTTTTTCATATAGACTCATATTTTTTAAAAAATGAGAAAATTATTAATAAAAATGGAATATTTTCTACTTGTTTTTTTATGGTCTTTTTCCTAATTAATTTTTTAAACTACTTAGGTGGTTTTGCTTAAAATCCTGCATTAAAGTAAAGACATTCAGAATAATTTGCCCAACAGAAATTTTAGTACTACAGAAACAAGTTCAGTGAACCCACTTTTCTGGCACTACGTTCAGGAACTTTGTTCTCACATCTTTCACCCAATGATCTCCCTGCTTCTCCCCACTCCCAGATTCTAAGAAAAAAATTATGGACTAAATTATTGACTTTCTTTTGACTCACTAAATGTGCAAGATAAAGATGGGTACTAGCCCACTCCTGGGAGACCCAATCAATATTGGATTTGCATGGGGGATTGCAGCCTCTCCTCCAAGAAATCAGAGATAGGTAAAATAAAGGATTAGAGAAAGATAGAATTTCTCAAAGAAAAAAGAAGAAATGAATCTTTCATGAGGGGAAAATGCAGCTGTCAGAACTGTAGAACCTCTGATTCATTCATGGACACTGTCACAGCTGCCCTGTACATTGGTGAGTATAATGCCTGCTTAATGCACAGTTTGTGGGGTCAATAGTTGCTACAGTTGCTAGATTCAGTTATAGTTTTTTCAACCATCCCTCTACATTTTCATCGTAATTCCCTGTCTCTTAGTAGTTATAATCAAAATATGCAGGTTTTTGACGCAATTTTATTTTAATATTTTGGATGCCTCCATGCAGCAGGCTTAGGGAATCCCTCCCAGAACCAGATTCAGGTGCCAGGAATTCTAGATAGCTGCAGGCTACATCACCCTATGAAATAAGGCCCCGGCTGTGTAATGCCACTACTTTTCTGGCACTACATTCAGGAACTTTGTTCTCACGTCTTTCACCCAATGATCTCCCTGCTTCTCCCCACTCCCAGATTCTAAGAAAAAAATTATGGACTAAGTAGGTTGATTTGATATGATTTTAGAGTGTTAGCCTCAGAACTCCTTAGAAAGCCCAGTTGTCCCATTATTGACCTCTCTAATTTTTTTTAATGTACTTATATGAAAAATGTTCCACCACCTCTGGAGGTCTGATTCATGAATTAGGACATTCACGGCAGTAATAAGAAGCAAGATCCTCACTGACTTGCTGAAAATTAGCCACATAGATTAAAATCAAACCATATGAAAATAGATAAGTCAGACCAAAAAAAAAAGAAATTTGGACTGTCATTCACTTTTGCTGATAAGTTTTGGCATTTGAAATGGACCAGCATATCTCTTACTCCTCTGTGTCTGAGGATACTCACATATACTTTGGCTTTTGAAAATTTTGTGGTGTGAGTAAATCGACAAATATGATTACTAGTCTTCACAATTTAAGTGTTAAAAGAATGCCATATTAAGCATTGCATTTTGTTGTATTCAAAAACCATGGTAAATCAAAAACAGTTCTCTATCCTTTTCTGAAATTCTTTTCTGAAATTTTTGCACACTACCTTCTTGCATACTACCGTCAACCCAAAAATATCTTTGAAAGATCATTTTGCACATCTGAATCCAGGATATAGCTGTACCAAGTAGTATGGGGCAAAATCATCATTTCTTATATGGATACATTCTTGGGATACAATTTTTATTTTTAACTTTGATAATTGATTTCCTGATTCATAAAGTCCCTTAATGAATGCATGTAAAAGAAATGGTTGTTTTAAAAACCAAAGACACATTATTATGAACCAATGAAGTTTCATTATTTTTGTTTGAATTTTGTAGAAATAATTTTTTAAAAGTTAGGCCTTATACCAAGAGCACTGGATATTAATATTTGTTAGCTCTAGCCAATGAGGAAACCATGGAATTATAATTAAATTTTTTGGTTTTTTAATCTTACAAAATACCCACCATAGTCAGAATAGGTAGTCACATAGAATGTGTGGGTTAGCTGTGTTTGCTATCCCATTGCCATTCAAATACTAAAAGCTATCAGTTGAATGGTTGTTTCTGGGGTGCAGGTAAAAGCCGTAGCAGGAATGACACGGTAAAATATTACTTAGTCAATTAACAAATGGGTTGACAACTGGCATTAATGGAAGAGCTAAGGAGAGCAGAGGCTCTCCCCTTGAGTGAGATATGATTGACAACAGAAATGAACACATCTATAATTACTACCAATTCTCCTTTAGAGATGACCCATCCATCCCTTGAGACTTCAGGACTTGGCCTAGAAAGGCATTTTCGATCCTGATAACTAAGATAACTATCGATTCATTTTTAGACACAATCTAATGTGTGTGTAATCTACATTTCTCTCTCATTTTTTAGAGCTATTTCCTTTTCACATGATAGTCTTCAACCTGGTGCTTGGTGATCTCAGGCTGTTTCCTGGGGGCCCACAACCTCCTGCTGCAGCGAAACATTCAGGCTTGCTCAACCTAGATAATGCCTTAACGTATAGGGGAGACGCAAGTCATGGGCCTCACCTGTGACTGCAGGAGTGGAGCGTTTGCAATCAGCCAGCCAAAATTTTAGACTAAAGGAAGACAGAAATTGACATGCTCTTGCCAATGATGTTTACTTCTATGGGAAACTTTAATGTCCTTGATCACTTTGTCTATGTTATATTTTTGAAATTTGTTTTTTTATATCTTATTAAAATTATTTAACTACTAACCTCTAAAGTCTTTCAGGGCAAGACATAATAGGCCTTCAGTAAGTATTAGTGAATGAATGAATGAATGTTCATGATCCTAAACTCTAAATATC
Source organism: Diceros bicornis minor (assembly GCF_020826845.1). Taxonomy (NCBI): domain Eukaryota; kingdom Metazoa; phylum Chordata; class Mammalia; order Perissodactyla; family Rhinocerotidae; genus Diceros; species Diceros bicornis. The sequence continues at coordinate 34,194,674 of NC_080741.1, forward strand.
ACCAAAATATCTTTTAAAAAGTTATTAGGGCTCCAACATTGCTGCAGTTTGGCATATATACTGTAATTGAAGCAGCCCCCTCAATGTTGAAAAGCGACGTAATTCTTACTACTAAAAGTTTTGCTTCACCGATTTCAAGCAAGCCAAGATAGACTTCTTAAAAAGCAGATTAATTTTTGTTCCTATAATGTATTCTAATATCAGGATATAATTCCACCATAGAGCAACAAAAAAGTTGTCTATCCATTTAAGAAATGTGTTATAGTCTCTTCACAGTATTTCAAAGAGTTGAATGAGTTGGTGGTGTAAACATTTCCTCGTGGGAACTTCATACAATCAAAAGAAAAGAAATGATTGATGGATGCGTACTCCAGCTAAGTGAAGTGGTTCTGAGTCAACCAGATGTTTTCAGCTGAATCATGCCCACAGATGCTATTGCTTCATTATTCCTTAATCTAGGGATTACCCCGATTGGCTAGCTTGGTGACATTTGAGTGTTTCAAATAAGCTTGCCTCTCTTTTATTACATACTTTGTAAAGAGCTCTTGTCTAAAGCTGGCCTATCTCCTGCCCTGGAAATGTTTTCAAGGAAGTTATCAGGGCTGTTTGTTTTTCCTGCTCTTGGATGTGGTCCTGGTGAGGTCAGAAGAATGGAACGAGAGTTGCCACAGATGACACTGGACTTATTTCCACAGCTGGCTGCAGAGAGTGAGCAGTCCCTTATAGAGGAGTTAGCATGTGGAGGTAGATGATATAAAACATCTGTCACAACGGGAATATGCAAAAACAATGTCCCTTTGAAGATTGCCTTTTAATGATGAGGTGGGGGGGGGTTCTGTCTCCATAATGGGAAGGAAGGATGTAGTTGTTGGCAGGCAGATGGCTTCAGGCTTGCTCTTGCATGAAAAGAAGCAAAAGTGTATGTTGAAAACCTCTGACGCAAGTCAAATCACCTAATCTTGCTGACCATTCATTTCCGCACCTATCGCACATATCACCTATGAGGTAGGGAGGGAGTGCTAAAAGAAAAAAGTGGGAGGAAAACTAAGGGAAAAAACTGATTCTGAATATTTTTCTCTTGAATAACTTCAATACAATAACACAATTTCAGCTGCTGGTTGAAATGTCAGAAAGAGCGTTTTTGTAAAAAGTTTAATGTAGTATCTGCAACCCCATGTTATTTTTTACAGAAGTTTTAAAAAGTAATAAAAAAATTTATATCATCAGTGTCACAGGATGATAAACTTCAAATTTTGAATACCAGTTAGTAGCCATAAAGTCATATTTGTTTCCCTTCAAGGAGCAGTAGAAAATAACGAAAATATCTCTGTATATTTTTAAGAGAATGATGCTAGTTCAGTTTCTCACCCCATCTACCTTCAAAAATAAATTAGAAACAATGAAATCAGCATATATTTTTATTTCATAAATAAAGTTGCCATAGAAAGAGAAATCTTGATAACAGCTTAATCTGATAGCAAATAAAGCTGAATATTAGCAGACAATAAGCTTCTAGATCTCTTGTTACATGGCCAAAATGGGTGTTACTGCCACTGCTAACCCCTAAACCACATTGCTACAAACCGTGGAATCGTGTTACTTCTGCCATCCACTGGCCGACACGACGGATGCCACTTGCCCTGCCCATTTCTTATTCTAAACTGTCTTCCAAATCTAAGTCCTTTGCAGGTGCTTCTGATGAGCAGAAGTCACATATCAATATGTAACAGCAAGGGAGTCTAGGAAATGTAGAGGTCTTTCAATTCTATGTTGAAAAGGCAGGATTCACTTTGTGGGGAACTAATAACATGTGGAGAGAGTATTAAAAAATAAATGTCTACGGCCATGACTAACGGAGGTACACCACAGGAAGTAACTGGATTAATCTTAATGAGAAAGAGGAAAGTGTTCAACCTAGCTAGTAGCACTTGAAAGGAAGAGAGAGAGAATTTGGAGACATTTATGATGTAGCATTGACAAGACTTGACTACAGATTTGTTATGGATGATGAGGGAGAAGGAGAAGGCAAAGATGACCTGGAATTTTCCATCTAATTCCAAGAATCAAACAGAGGAGAAAGAATATGCTCTGAGGATAGAAAGAGACAGAAAATGTTCAGAATGAGACATAGCTATTTTGAGGTACCTGATTCTAGATTCAATCAGCAGTTGGAAATTTGGGTCAGGAGTTCAGAAAAAAGGCCAAGACAACACAGAACTTTAAAAAACTTTAATTTTTATACTAACTTCAGCACTTTTGATTAATTCCATCAGAGCCTAAGAAGTAGCAATATTTTGGAATTTTACTTCTAACACCATACTAACACCCTATATTTATGATATGTATAGAGATGCTGACTCTTACTACTTTATAAGGCATATAGCATGTCTTCTAACAGTTAATATAATAGCTATTTCAAACTCATTGGTAAAGCAGAAGATATTATTTGGAAAGAATGGAGGTTTTGGTTTGAGGATTACCATGAAAATGTGTCATAGGAAATGAAAGAAAATTTTTTTGTAAATGAAATTTTATGGATAAAGGTATAAATCCTATGGAGACTACTGAGAAATTGAACTAAATATTCCTGGCTGTTTGTGGTTATAACATATTTGTGGGAGGTATATTAATGTTACTAAGATTATTTGAGGCTGCTTAGCCCTCAAATAGGAACTGAAAAAAGAATTAAGAGAATGATTAAGAAAGAAACCAAGAATCTCTTTAGAAGCAATGCAATAGAAAATTTACTCAAACAGAGCCATGGCGAGACATAATACACATAGCAAAGCTTCTCAGACTTGACTGTGAATATGACTCATCTGGGAATCTTAGTGAACTGCAGTTTGTGATTCGGTGGGGCTGGGGCTGGACCTGCGATTTTGCATTAACCATCTAAGTGGTATTGTTGGGTCCTGGACCACACTTTGAGGAACGAAGTAGTAGAGAGTTTAAGACCACTTTATTAAACTAAGAAAAAGTCACAATTACTGATGCAGTATTACTGTTTAGGAAAAATAGCAAGACAATTTAAGTGGAATAAAAGATGTAACTCAGATTCTGACAGAAATTCTACAACAAATAGGACACTGAAGAATATAAAGTTGACTTTCATCGCATTTTGCAGGCCTCAGAATATATCTTGGTTACATGCTAATATATAAAATTTTACCTTAGGCTATGGCCATTTCACCAGGACATATTTTATCTCAGCATGAGATTACAAAACATTTCATCAATAAGGTATATACTGAGTTTGAGACATGTTAGTGACAATAGAACTAATGGAAAGTGTATTTCAAAGGGAGTAAATTAGTTTTTAATAGGGTCATGACTTCAAACCTGTATCCTTAGGTCTAGTTGAGACGCCAGCTCTAACCAGGCGAATTCCTACAAATGTCTTACAGGAGAAAACAAATAGCCTAGAAATGTCCTCTGAGGGACCACAAAATAAAGTGCATTTTATAGCAAATTGCAGGACAAGGAATATCTACTTTCTCAGTAATAGCCAGAATCAAGGTGCCTTGTGACATATTTTAGCAATTTGCACTATAAACAATGGCCATGAGTAGGATAACAGGCAGCTTTTCTTCTCCATCACCCCTGTGGTTTGAGAAATAATTTCCCAGGCTCACTCACCAATAGGATCCTGCAAGACCCTGAAAATGATTTGCAGCCGGGGTTTTTGGCCTATTTGTCAGTAAGAAGAAGTTTTTAATGAGAATCTTTATGACAGCTCACAGTCCCGAGTGCTAGTTAAAGCGAGATAAACATTTTGCCAGACAAAAGACGCTGCCCATAAATATTCAGACATCTGCTGGGAACCCTGTTTGCCTTACCATTTGGAAGAAGGCTGGCCTGGAATCCTGCTTCTGATGTGAATTTTAAACTTTCTGTATGTTGAAAATCTACTTGGAGGTATAGAAAGTGATTGCTGTACAAGTGAATAAAGCATTTCTTCTCCTATCACATGGCAAGGTTTGACAAGAATCTTAAGCAGATATATGGCTATTAAAACAGTTTGTGGCATGGGAAAGCCCCAATAAAAAAGCTTCCCCTGCATTTGTGGCAGTGCGCTTCGGCTGTGATATAAAGGAAATTTTGCAGCATTTCATCGGTTATGTATAATTCTTCCATAGAATGGAAATCATGTAATGAACACCAACATTACGGTTCCTTGGGTAGTGTATGGCTCTTAGAAGCCCAGGAATTCTCATACTAAATGACAGGAATGTCAAGCTAGCAGTGGTCAGACAGGGGCACTTTAAAGGAAAACAGAGCAATTGAATGGCTGGATTTTTAAGACCATCTTGTTGTCCAATCAAGAGATTACTTCTGTTATTTCAATTGAATCCTCTTGTCCAGTTTAAGTATGGAGTTGCTGTTAATGTTTTGCATCCCTTTAAAGTCATGAAAGCGCTGATTAATGAGCAAGCGCCAGTCACTCATTAGTCACTCAGCACCATTATGACCTGTTTCATGATAGATACTGTGCTAGGTTTTGGCACTATTAGAAAATAATAAAACATTGTGAATGGCACAGTGAACTTAGAATCCAGGAGGGAAATAAAGTATGATTGTGATCAAGGTGTGCCAAACGTTATGAGAGAAGAGAGGAGCAAGTGACCAACAACCTAGATCAGATATACGAGATGTTCCCTAGAATGTAGCATTTGATAACAATCTTAGAGCACACATGCAAACCTGGTGTGGATGCCAGTGCTCCTGGCAAAAACACCAAAGGTGAGAGAGCAAGACTGTTACCTCACCAGGTCCATTTTTGCCCGCCGCCCAGAAAGCCAATCACTGAGAGGACGAGATTGCAGAGAGAGAGAGTTTAATCACAAGGCAGCCAAGTGAGGAAAACGGGAGAACAAGTCTCAAATCCGCCTCTCCAAAAATAGGGACTCAGGGGTATTTATGGGGAGGGGGCAAGGTGGTCTGAAATGATTGGAGGCGAGGGGAGATGAGGTAATTGATGATCTGCGCAAGTGTAGTCAGCCTTCACGTCTCTTTGTCTCTTCGTAGGACACGTGTTCACAGACTGGCGGCATTAGCATGCCCTGAGGGTGGAGTTCCAACCTCTTGCCCTCAAAAGGGCCCAGTTGATGGGTTGGTGATTTCAATCCGGCCTGAAGTAGACAAGGGGTTCAGTTCCTGAAAAAAAATAGCTCAAAGACCCATTACCATGGTAACCCAGGCTCCAGGGAGATGTCATCTATAGGAACCTAGCGGGAGTCAGACAGCATATTGCCCAAACAGCACAGTTAACAATGAGTAAATTTATCATGCAGATTTAAGTCCTCGCCTTCCATTCTGCTAAGTTTCTAGGTAAGGCCATCCTCCCTTTCTGGTACAGGGAAGATGATACCTTTACAAGTGGAGATTTCCTTTACAAATGTAAATGTCTCCTATAAAGGCTAACCAGAACTAACAATGGGGTTAGCACGACCCACCCGAGTACCCGGAGATGTCTATGGTAATTGCCTTTTCTGGGGGCAGGCCTCCCATCCCAAACTCCTTTGGTCAGTTAGTGGGGGTGGGGGTCAAAATGTCATTCAGGCAGAGACATATTTTGAGTTGGCAAATTCCAATCTCCCATACTTACTAGCTGCTTAATCATCAATGGCTGTTTGCTGGTTTCAAGATGGGTCAGAGAAGGAAAGATAGTTCAGTGTGGTGGGAAGAGAGGC